>NW_027192336.1:62137-66206 GCF_041956635.1 Thermomyces lanuginosus | reverse complement strand
TTACCTCGGCCTGATGACTGCTCATGCCGCTGCCGAAGGCAAAGTCTATGAGTTCACGGACATTTTTGCCCCTAAACCCCCAGACTTGAGCTGGTTTGGGGACCTTATTATTCCGTTGATAACTCTTGGCCTTGGAGCAATCGGTGCAGGGTCAGGGAGAAGTAAGTTGATATTCAGCATACCACACAGTAGAGAGTCGATACTGACACCACACTCCTCAGTTTTAAGCCGGGTGCTGAATCACATAAAGAACCTGCGGATAAATGCGAGAAAAGGCAAAAACAGAGAAAAAACTCCGGAGGAGCTGGCGGCCCTGGACAAAAAATACAACACAACCAGGGATAGAGTCAAGGATACAATCGTGCAGGCCGCCGGGATGGCGATGCCTTATGGATTGATCCATGTGCCTGAGTAAGTCTTCTGCGTTCGAAGCGCCGGGGTGACCCATTTTTGCTGGGCGCGCAATTAAGCAATTTGGAACGCTGATCCATCAACCTAGGAAGTACGATGGAAGAATGACTGAAAAACAAATTTCGGATGTATTGACCTTTCTATTTGAACGGTATATGTTTATGCAAGAGAAACAAATCGAGAACCTCTTCAACGGATCATCGAGCAGTATGCGGTACCTGTCGAGGATGGTTGATGGGGGAACCTTCTTCACCTTTGACGGCAATCAAACCCTGTTCGATTACCATCAAGAAGTGAAGAGAATGTTCTTTGCCGCTCTAATTCCTTACGCTTGGCGATTGGGTCCAGGATATGCGGATGACCTTGAAGCGCCAAATTACGATATCTACAGCAATCCCTTGTTTCTGTAAGGACGAGCTGAAACCTGAACATTCCGAAGACAACAATGTCTAATTATGGACAGTAAGTCCGGTGTCAAATGTGGCGAAAAGCGGCCATCAACGCAACTTGAAGACCTCCTCGAAATTTGCTATGAGGGTGACCAATGGTATATTACCGTTATAAGAGCCGTGTTATCTTCGACGTCCATATTACAGTGGTCTTTCCACTTCTTGTCACCCCCGGGAGTGGACCGACTCTTGAACACGGAGCCGGACGAAGACGATAATATAGGTTACCACAATGTCACTGCAACGGACTTGCTTATCAGTGCCCTTTCAGCCTACAAGCTCTCCGGCAAACAGTACTGGGGACCGTCAGAGGATACGCCTGCTATAAAGAAGGATGGGTCTGGATATGCACTGACATTTACTGATGGAGTTCGTTCACCAGGTCTCGTTCAGATGCAAGTTTGTACGGACTTCAAGAAATTGGAGGAACTTCTTGAACACAGTGAAGAAAAGGACGTGATTGCTGACCCCAAGTGGCCCTGTGGGTTCATCAAATAGTGGGGAGGACCTGATATGTACCGCAGTTGATCATGTCCATTTTGTAATGTTTCTGCCATGTTGTCCTTCATGATCAATAATTTATGCATTGGTTTTGAGCTGAATGAGTGTATTCTGTCAGATGTCCTATACATTTTAGTAACGCGATTGTCAAGCTGTAATGCGTTACATACGGACTTGCGGACCGTGGCAAGTCGCTTCGGCTAGTTCTTCCATCACCAATATCAACGCGTACCATCGATCATCCACCGTCGTCCTTGCTGCTTCCATTGGACAGTCTGATACTAAACTCGTATGGGAATTATTTAGACTCGAGCCTTAAAGTCCAAATCAATCACTGGCCATAATAATCACGACTGATCTTTTGTGACGAGAACTTCGGAATTACTGCCGTATGCTGCACCGTTCACCAACAGTTCTCGTGCGGAACCATTCCCGAAGGGTAAAGACAACCCCGAGGAGACCATGATGACACTGTTCCCATGCCTTGTGATGACTCATCTCTCAGGACCACCTTTCGAGAGTCACCACATAACCGTTCGAAATTCAGGACTAACCTTCTGCAAGGTGACATGCTGAATTGGATGAGCAAAAGCTCTTCGGCACCTAGTTCCCATTTAAAACGATCCCACCCAGATTTGTTTCTGTAATCATTACCGACAATCGTCTCCAACTGACTTCCAGCATCCCATTCTGTTAAGAACACGAATAGGGTCCGAATTCTTCACCAACTCTCGAGAGGAGAGTAAACATAAGATTGGCAACGTAAGTTTCAAAGATCATGTCGTTTCTAGTACCTGCTGTAAGTCAGTTGGGATTTCCAGTTGGTGTCGGTGACACCTTTGCTCATCCAGTCAGCGCGCCACCTCCGAGGGCCTGACGCGGAAGCTCTTTCTATAGCCAGATGTCGTCTAGACGCGGCCTTACAGATAGATAATCTACCTATTCTGTAATATAGATACATAAATTCGTACGAAGAGACTACCGTTATTTTGTTTCAATTACCTTTGGAAGATAGAAAATTTGTCTCGCAGTTTTCTATACTTCTTTCTCGTTTGGGATATGATGGGTGAATGTCGATAACCCATTGAAGACGAAAGGATACAACGCTGGAAGTTTGACAAGATTATTTGGTGGTGATTAGAGACAATAGTTCGTGGGTGATTTTGGGAAAATGGGGCGTTGGAGTGCTCTTGCTTCAGCCGGTATTTATGAAAGAGTGCTTAGAATGGTTGCTCTGAGAGTTCTTCTCCTGGAGAATCCTCCAGAAAACGCCTCATTGGCAATCATCACATTAGAAGCATGGCTGCAATGTCATCGTGACTTCGTCCAATTCGTCTTTCCCTTCAGGCTGGTTCCCAACCAATTCCTCACGAGCATTATTGGTACAGCACGCTTGTGTTCGTATACTATAGCATCAGACCAAACTGCAAAACTGAATTTCAAATTCGTAATATAGTACGAATCTGCGAGACTGAGAAACTCTTGGCGTACTTAGTTTCCTCGTGAGTTGATTAGCCTACTCAACTACTAAGGTACTATTCATATGAGACCGCTAGTAGTTCGCGGGAAGGTATCGAATGTAACTTGCGCAGACAACACAGATGTTGGTAGCAACGGTACAGTAGTAGAGTTACCTGTCGGATGATTTGCGCTCCTCGGGTGTCTGATTCCAGCAAAAAGTTGAAGATATCGAATTTACGACACTGTTTTCTGGTTGCTCTTCTCACGTTGCCTGACAAACACCGAGCTAAATCCTACCAAGCAGCCGGAATTTCCGAATATTTACAGAATAGGACCAGTTGGGTCCCGAATGTTTCCAACTGCTCTGTATGTTTTAGCTGCATTCCTTCCTCTGTGAGTGTCGAAATCCGATGTTTTGCTCCTGGAAAATACCAGTAGTAGTACCCCTGATTATCTCCCCTGCTTTGGGTATTTAGGATATCCATCATAGTCCAGTAGTCGATCTCCGTCATGCCAACATCCATCGTGCCAAGGAAGTACTCCCGTAACTGGCAGTCGACAGAATCAGCGAGGTTTGGGGGCGGAATGAATATCATCGAATCAGAGATGAGGCAGTGATTAATTAATCAATTCATTGATGGGGCGATTCACTCAGTGATACTCCGGAGTAGTACTCTCATCGCGAACACATTACTCTGGCAATTGGTTTCCAAACACGAGGTACGATTCGATTATACATATGTCTTTTCTCCGGAATCAGGATGTTGATCAAGGACGAGCTGATCACCTGCCAGGGTTACCTATGTGGAGTAGAATAGGGTTTCAAACCCACCAAACCAACCATTTTCGTCACTTCCCACTCTCCTATTGGACAATGGGGCCAACGTTCGAGGTTCTCATGCTCTGCCGGCTAAGAGATCTGAAATCTGGAAATCTGGAAGAAACCCTAGAATGAGGTTCAACTGAGTGTTTCCCAGCCCGCTGGGGTGAGATCTTTCAATATATATGCGACATCAATCAGAACTTAGATGTATGTATTTAGCCCATGCTGTCTCGCCAAACCTTTGGATCAACAAACCAACTGCCGGATGGTAGACACCAGGTACACAAAACAGGAGAGCGGCGTACTATATCAACCATAACATCCCGTCCTCTCGCACATCAAAAGAAGCATACTGATTGAGACCTTGCGTTTCCACCAATCGACAGAAACATGCGGGTACTATGGATTTGGCTCACAGCTTGTC
>NW_027192336.1:11442-61720 GCF_041956635.1 Thermomyces lanuginosus | reverse complement strand
CTACCTCGGCCTGATGACTGCTCATGCCGCTGCCAAAGGCAAAGTCTATGAGTTCACGGACATTTTTGCCCCTAAACCACCAAACGTGGACTGGATGGGAGACCT
Organism: Thermomyces lanuginosus; assembly: GCF_041956635.1. Taxonomy (NCBI): domain Eukaryota; kingdom Fungi; phylum Ascomycota; class Eurotiomycetes; order Eurotiales; family Trichocomaceae; genus Thermomyces; species Thermomyces lanuginosus. Next base: position 61,615 of record NW_027192336.1, on the reverse strand, counting down.
TATTATTCCATTGATAACTATTGGCCTTGGAGTAATCGGTGAAGGGTCAGGGAGAAGTAAGTTGGTATTCAGCATACCACACAGTAGAGAGTCGATACTGACACCACACTCCTCAGTTTTAAGCCGGGTGCTGAATCACATAAAGAACCTGCGGATAAATGCGAGGAAAGGCAAAAACAGAGAAAAAACTCCGGAGGAGCTGGCGGCCCTGGACAAAAAATACAACACAACCAGGGATAGAGTCAAGGATACAATCGTGCAGGCCGCCGGGATGGCGATGCCTTATGGATTGATCCATGTGCCTGAGTAAGTCTTCTGCGTTCGAAGCGCCGGGGTGACCCATTTTTGCTGGGCGCGCAATTAAGCAATTTGGAACGCTGATCCATCAACCTAGGAAGTACGATGGAAGAATGACTGAAAAACAAATTTCGGATGTATTGACCTTTCTATTTGAACGGTATATGTTTATGCAAGAGAAACAAATCGAGAACCTCTTCAACGGATCATCGAGCAGTATGCGGTACCTTTCGCGGTTGGTTGATGGGGGAACCTTCTTCACCTTTGACGGCAACCAAACCCTGTTCGATTACCATCAAGAAGTGAAGAGAATGTTCTTTGCCGCTCTAATCCCTTACGCTTGGCGATTGGGTCCAGGATATGCGGATGACACGCAAGGGCCAGGTTACGAGATCTACAGCGATCCCTTGTTTCTGTAAGGACGATTTGAACCCTGAAGCTTCCCGAGACAACAATGTCTAACTCTGAAACAGTAAATCTGGTGTTAAATGTGGCGAAAAGCCGCCAAAATTCTATCTTGACAACCTCCACGAAATTTGCTATGAGGGTGACCAATGGTATATTACCGTTATAAGAGCCGAGATGGTAACATCGGACTTTTGGGGTAATCGACATTGGTCTTTCAGCTTCTTGTCACCCCCGGGGGTGGACCGACTCTTGAACACGGAGCCGGACGAAGACGATAATATAGGTTACCGCAATGTCACTGCAACGGACTTGCTTATCAGTGCCCTTTCAGCCTACAAGCTCTCCGGCGAGCAGTACTGGGGACCGTCAGAGGATACGCCTGCTATAAAGAAGGATGGGTCTGGATATGCACTGACATTTACTGATGGAGTTCGTTCACCAGGTCTCGTTCAGATGCAAGTTTGTACGGACTTCAAGAAATTGGAGGAACTTCTTGGTCGCAGTGAATCAGTTGACGAGATGGATGATCCCGAATGGCCCTGCGGGCTCATCGAAGATTGAGGAAGGCCTGTTATGTACCACAGTTGGCCATGTTAATTCTATGATATCCCGATCATGTTGCCTTTTATTGTCAATAGTTTATGTATTAGTTTGAGTTGAATGGGTGTGTTCTGCTGGATGTCGTATTGTTAAGCTGCAATGCGTTTCTTACGGACTTCGGACCATGGCCGTCGTTCCGGCCGGTACTTCTATCACCAATACCAACTCGTGTCGTCGATCATCCACTGTCGTCCTTGCTGCTTCCATTGGACAGTCAGGTAGTACTCAACTCATATGGAAACTGCTTAGATTCGAGCCTGAAAGTACAAGTCAGTCACTGGCAATAACAATCACGACTAATCTTTTTGCGACGAAAACTTCGGAATTATTGCTGTATGCTGCACGGTTGCACCAACAATTCTCGTGAAAAACCATCTCCAAAGGATAAAGACAACCTCGAGGAGACCATGATAACACTGCTGCCATGCTTTAGTACTGTCATTTCAAACAGATAGATCAAAACTGACTGCAGCTAATTACTATATTAGATCCTTTACAGCAGACTATCGCATATGTTAGCCTTATCTTTGTAACTATATTTACCTGTCACGAGGCTATCCTCTAAAACATGCTAGGGGTATGCAGACCGACCTAGAGGTATGTAGCTGAGGATGATTTTAAGACAATCTAGGGCCCTCTTGGAAGATCAAGATTCCTGGAAGCCGGGGGCGATTGGCGATTGGCCCGAAGCTCGGGCCTTGTTCTCGAAGCCTTCCGTTTCCGGTTTAGTGCATCCTTACTCGGTAGGCTGCAGGAACGAAGCGACTTACGGCCCATGATTGGCTGGAATTTGACTGGGATCTCCACGTTCCTCAGGAATACAGACGTCGATCCACCTCACGCCAAAGAGGGCAAGTCTGGCAAAGATTGTGGCCAAGAGCCACCAGAATCAATAGACGGGATGATAACCTAGTTGAAATTTGCCACAAGGCAGAGCAGTGGTAGGCCGTAGCAGTGGTGGTCGCCAACGCCCGAAGAGGGCCGCAGATATAGTCGTGAGGGTTTGATCAGGTACTAGACCAGTCTACGCTACTCGTACTCGACTCTGTACTGTCTATCGCTGTTGGTTCCGCTGTCGGAAGGGAGCTCCCGACATCGGAAAGTTCGGAGTATAAGTACTTAGGTAGTTAGGCACGAGTTCACTACGGAGTAGGTTATGTGTCTTCAAAAGCCAGAGAGATCTCAAGATACTCGTTTGGTACTAATCTTCAACAACTAGCCCGTACATTGGGAAGATGGGAAAGCTATCACTCCCGCATAGTACCGGAGGATGCACAACATGCAACAATTCTGCATATTAATCACCGAAAAGGAAGGGGGGAGGCTTGCAAAGCCCGACGGTGAGGCTCACTGCGAACTGATCAGCAACGTTTCCCGGGTCAGCAAGGTAATCCCTCCAAGTCAGTAGACAGAGAGCCTGACACAGCATCATTCGATGCTTCCCGTCAATGACCAACCGGGTCGAGGCTAGAGAGGGTCTTCTATTGATCGTTAAACTCTTTGAACTCTCTTGAAAGAGCAAGGATTCAACCGCGGACGCTGACCGCTATGCTCGGAGAAGTTACAACCCAACAGTCAGATAGTCCTTTGCTGTAGTAGCCGGCTCGGGGGTTGGTGTGTTCATCTAGCGCGCAGGAGGAGAACATTGACAGTTCTGGTCGAGTCGTCGACGAATGTTTACCGCTGAAGAGGTCGTCACTTGAAGTCTGATGTCAGCCAAGTCGTGGTGTGCCTGCGACGGATCCATTACCGGCCATGTTATTGGCTCCACGGTTGGAATTCGGGGAAATCCCGTTCCGGAAACTTGTATGGACGACGGAGAAGGAATGCTCCGGCTACCTAAACGGCAGGGGCATAATGACGGGGTAACAGTGCTACAACGTCTGATAATCCGATCATCAAATCGAGTCAAAGTATGAGACGTTGACATTCTATCTCATAGCCTACATATCCACTGCGCGAACCAATCAAGATATTGGGGATCGCGCTTCGGGATGTTTCCCGTATTGCAGGTCATGATGGTACGTAGGTTTAATGGACCATGACAGCGATCAACAAAGGTGATGGGGCCGACCGATTTGATACTAACCAGATATCGCGGCAAACAGCGCAGGTATATCGCGAGTCAAGTAAAGGAGGCACTATGTCACTCCATGTCCTCTCCGTGCTCTGTCTGGCTCGTAGATACAAATCGATCCAGATGACTAGCCTCCATGTGGCGAGGACATATACCTAACTGCGGTCACCTCGTTGAGCGAGGCAAAAGACTATCAGAATGAATATGTGCAACCTCAACTGCGTCGAATATCACTAGATGATGGTATCCCCGCATGCTAGTTATTGTTACCGCTGTGTATCAGATTCGAAGACGTGGATGATGGGGATGGTTATGAGCCATGTGCATTATTGATATCGGAGTCGGAAACCCCGAGTATTGTCCTAGCAGTGGTATGAAGTGTCAGAGTTCATGCGTTTTGACGGCTCATGGCCTGAGAAAGGCATGATCAAATCCCACAGATAAAGGAAAGGCCGATGGTAGTCATGCCCCGCTACCAAGTCAGTCTTAGGACTTCTGTCTGTGTATTTGCTTCGTCGCTGGATATAGAGCAGCTGTGGTAGTCACCGCTCCGACTTGGCCGAAGTTGGTGCCTGCCGAGGCCCTCCCGAGGTCCAAGTCATACATTCTTCATCTCAACAGCATCTGCGACCGTCGGTGAGCCAATCTGCGAATGAGGTAGTATGCAAATTACGTCGTCAGGTTGCAGTCTGGAGAATTTGCTCGGAGACGGTGGTCTGGATGTGGGACACCTCACGCATATCTGGCTGAGTAACGAGCACGAGTCATATTAAGAGCCGCCTTAGTAGTATGGCTTGATATCTAGCCTCAGGAGAAGTTGCTCAAACACCATCGCATCACTGTTTCTGGTTCCACTGCGGGTCCTTGACGCTCGTCCTCCATCAAACTCCCGCAAGAATCGAACAAAAGCGCCAACTTGCTTCCGGAACGTGGAGTGCAGTTGTGACGCCATCTTTTCATTCTGACCGCGGATACCACTCTCGCCATCGAGCCTCGACAATGGTGCAAAGGCGAGGATCGTGCCAAAGGTTTCCTCCAAGAGTCGGTTCACTTGCTCATAGCGTTTGCTGAGGAATATGCGCTGGAGCATCTGGTTGAGAGTATCCTCGTGGTATTGCCGTAGCCGGTGCAATGAGCCCGCAATTTCGATGGTGCCATCGATGTCACCCTGACGGAGGCAAGTTTCCACCTTGGATAGGGTTTCCTCAAAACGCTGCCACGGGATACCAACACCGACCTGGAAAACGTAGTCGTGCAACGCGCTAATGAAACGATGCGCATCAATTCGGAATTTCTGAAACACGTTGCGCGTGTCGCCGGAAAGAGATCCCCGAGCAGTGGAATCGTAGATGAGATGGTTGACGACGAAGATCATGCGTAATAATCTAAGAAGATATCTGAAGAGACGGTCGTACTTATGTAGAGCCTGAGGAGTGATGACGCTCTCCAGCACAGCCGGCGGCTTGTATTGCAAACGGAGAAAGTCCAATGCTTCGATCGCATTGGGATCTTTGCATCTCTCCAGTTCGTCGCCGGTCAATTCGCGGATGGCAAAACTCAGACCCCCCGGAAGTTCCTTTTCCCGAGCCTCTGGCTGCAAGGGCAACACAGTACGTCCCTCACCGGCAGCGTAGCACTCAGTCAAAAGACCCATCAGGACAAGACGCAGCTCTGAACTGGCTGGGGGCCAGGTATCTCGACTGCCCAAGCGGAGGCCGGTATGCACGGTACTTCGGGCCACACCCTTTCTCCGCTCCCCGCTGTTCATCTCAGGGTCGAACAATGCCTGTGACAGCCGGGCCGCAAATATTCCGTCACCCAGGAGCTGAAACCGATGCTGCAGAGAAATGTGGCTGCGGAGGTTGTGATTCACGAACAATAAATGAAGGCATGAATAGTCGACCAGTTGCGCCTGAACTGAGAGCGTTGGAGCTAAGGAGAAATATAACACGGATGATAAAGGGGGACCGAAGGGCGTCTCGGCGACAACGGCCGCAGGGTCTGTGTAGTCATGCTCTGCGGGGGTAGCATGGAGGGGATCAGACTCCATTGACGTGTTTGTCGCTAACAGCTTTGCGGTCTGCCCCGCATCGTCGAGATCAAATATCTCAAACGTATGCGACACATCCGATACGAGATCAGCCACAGCTGGGACTTCGACAACCCCTCCGTCGTAAAGGCACGTCGCAGGCCGGGAACGAGACACATCCCCAGCGTGGTATCTCACTATCTCACGGCGCAGTCGTTGCTCGTATTCGGCAGATTTCCTTTGAAGCTTTTCGATGTCTGCCCACGAGAATTCGCAAGAAAGGCGCGGCGGCTGAGAACTTTCAACGACATCGTCTCTCGAGATTGGATGGTCAGGCTGATACTGTTTTAACAAACGAAGAGCTCTTCCAGTTTCAAAGATCAGCTGCGCCTGGTCTGCAGGTACTGAAGATGGCATCATATCAGGACGGTAGATGTATTCCGGAGCCGGAGAAGAAGCTTGATAGCTACCTGTCGACTCAACCTGCTCAACGTGAACAAAGCTATCCTTTGAGTTATGTAACGGGCCCATTAAAGCTTTCTCGCTTCTCAATCCAATCCACGTTTCCACCATTGTTAGCCAGGGTCGTGTACATCGCTTGATGATTTCATGGAGCACGCGACCCACCCAGGGCACGCGTTGTTCATGAAGGTCACATTTCTCCAGGAGAACTGAAATGGCTTTGCTCTCGGTGGGCGCGCGTTCGATGGCGCTTGCGATGTCTGCCAGAGTTCCGACCAAATCACCGCAGCGTTCAAACATTGTTTGGATTTGTACCAACGACATATCCCGACGTCGCAACCTTGTCAGTTGCCTCTCCAAGCCGTGTATCAACACTGAGACAGCGGATGCTACGCTAGACAGAGCAGTCGGCTGCTCGAGCACCATGGGATTGGCTTTGACAAATCTCCGAATTCTTTGCATGTCTGTACCGCAGCGCAATACTCTCTCAATCATCCCGTCGACAACCGTGAGGCTCGCCCCACTCATACGGACATCTCGGAAGCTCTTCTCGAAAACGCGTTTTTGCTCATTGAACTGGAAGAACATTGAATTCCAACCCAGTCCCAATCGAAATATACAATCCAGAAACACATCCGACCGCACAATGCGCCCGGCATTTTCCAACCCGCTTACTGTTGCTTGGTGGGAAAGCGCAGCATCAAAGCCTTTGTTACCAAACTCACTCAAGTAAGCCGAGACTGGTTCCTTGAAGTTTGCATCTAGAAAGCCATCCCACGACAACAGATGTTTTTTGGAAGGACTTTCCGGAGTGAGGGTATCCAAGGCCCAGATATCTTCGGTTTCATTGGGTGATGCTGGACTCGACTCCTCCTTCTTCTCATCGGTTGTGGCGTCGACGCCCTCGTCCGGCCGTGACGGAATGTCAAGAACAAGACTGTGCTCAATGTCAAACACATTGAGTTCGTACAGAAGCGAGTCATTCTTATCAAAGACGTGTAATGGGTTTCTGAATGGTCCGGCCGTGACGCCTATAGGTACCAATTAGCTGTACATCAGCAAGGGACCCTTCAATCACATACTGGGGAATTCTTTGGCCGCTAATGGCTCCAACTCCGGCAGAGATAGGCCAAACTCCTTATCGGGCCATAGGTCTGTTGTCCGGAAAGGATCCTCGTACTCAACACGGTCCATCGTGCCGGCCAGAGTGACGCGACTTTTTCACGTTGTTGGAGGCGGCCGTGGCGAAGACGATAATCGTCCCATATAATCATTCCTTTATTCTCCGATCTTTTTCAGAAACTCCTGCTCGGGCGTCGAATCTCCATGCTGGAGCTGACTGCATACAAATCACAGACGCATTCGATCCTTTTCACGTGTCGCGAATTGAAATTCACGCGCTAAACTTAACTCAGACTAGTGCATTCCTTATCGCACGGACCACCCGCTTATCAGATCTTCATTCGTTGCATGCGCCGAGTGTAGCCAGTGTTTGGGTGTTTTCTGTTCTGTCCAAGACGCCTGCACAATGCCGGCTCGGAAGAAAGCGAAGATCTCTGCTCGTCAGTCCGCAGCGACGACCCCAGTCGAACCGCCCAAGCAAGCAACCGCTCTCGGAGCCGGAGATGCCGCGCCCAAATCCGACAGTGAGCATGATGTTGTCAACGATCCTTGGACAGACGAGCAGGAGACTGCGCTGCTCAAGGGCATTGTGCGATGGAAACCAGTTGGTTGGTAGCGGGAACCTCAATTCCATACACTCGTACGCTGATGAACGTCGCTGGCAGGAATGCACAAACATTTCCGCATGATTGCAATCTCCGAGTACATGAAGAGCCAAGGCTACGCGCCAGCAAATGAAGAGCACACACGGATCCCAGGGATATGGAAGAAGTTGAATTCACTGTACAATTTGCCTGCGTTGGACGAGCGGGTACGTATCCGTGCCGACAGGTTACTAGTGGTCTCATCGCTGACATCCAGTTAATAGGAAGATTCCATCATCTACGACGAATCCGATGAGTCAGAGTACTGTCCTTTTGAACTCCCGCAGGGCGAATTCGGCGAAATGATGTTTGCCCGGCGATTAGCGGATGAGCCGTCAGATTGGAGTGATGTATCGGAGCATGCTGGCTCGAGGCGAGGAAGCACAGTCGCAGATACGGACGGTAACACCACACTTGATGCTCTGGCCCTCCTGCGACCCTTCTAACCGGGACATTTTCAGCAGAGCAACGCTCATCACCTGCGCCGTCACGCCGCCGCACAAAGTCGACGCGCACCACACGAGGTACGCGCTCCGCTCGACTTCAGGTAGAAGCCGACGCCGGCAAAAAGGCCACGCCGACACCATCAGCTGCCGATGACGAGGACGTGAAGATGGAGGATGCGGATGACGCGGATGAGGAGGGCGGAAGCGATGAAGCCGAAAACGAGGATGAGGCGGCGGGAGAGACTCAGTCGACGAGGACAACGCGAACGCAGACCTCCAAGTCGAGGCAACAGAAGGAGTCAGGGTCTAGAGGGACACGAAGAACGGGACGAAGGCGGTAATCAGGTGGTCAGGATATGAACTTGTAATATTGACTTTTAGGATACCAACGTGCGCATGTTATGAGTACAACAGTGCTTCGTCTATTTCTCATCACTGATCCTCACCAACATAAGTACAAAAGAAACAATCCAAATGCACAGACAAGTCGTGATAAAAGAAACACTGCGTAAAGAACGGAAACGGTCGTGACAACTCAATCTATGGAACAGATAGATAATACATGGTCTGCATTTACAGGCGCTTCATGATCGCCTCAGCATATTCGTGGGTCTTGGCCGAGCCACCAAGGTCGGCAGTCAGAGTCTGCGAGGAAGGGTTAGCACCGGGTAGCGAATGCAGAGGAACAAATATGGAACTCACCTTGCCCTCAGCCAGCACATCAAAGGCAGCCTTCTGGATGCGGTCGGCGTGCTCGTTCAGACCCATGTGCTGAAGCATCATGATACTGCTGAGAAGCAGGGCAGTCGGGTTGGCCAGACCCTTGCCAGCGATATCGGGGGCGGAGCCGTGGACGGCCTCGAAGATGGAGCACTCGTCACCAATGTTGCCCGAGGGCGTCAGACCCAGACCGCCAATCAGACCAGCGCACATGTCGGATAGAATGTCGCCGTACAGGTTGGGCATGACCAGGACCTTGTCGTTGTATGGAACTGGATCGGTGACCATCTTCAGGCAAGTGTTGTCCAGAAGCTCGGCGTCGAACTCAATGTCTGGGAACTCCTTGGCGATCTCACGCGCCGTGTTGAGGAACAGACCATCCGACATCTTCATAATAGTGGCCTTGTGCACCACGCGCACCTTCTTCTTGTTCACCGCCCGGGCGTGCTGGAACGCGAATCGCAGCACGCGCTCCGAGGCCTCGCGAGTGATAAGCTTGATGCTCTGAACCACGCCATCGACCACCACGTGCTCAATGCCAGAGTACTCGCCCTCAGTGTTCTCCCGGATCAGCACGGTATCGACGTTGTCATAGGCTGTCTTGTACCCGGCAATGGAGCGGCACGGCCGGACGTTGGCGAACAAGTTAAAGGTGCGTCGGAGGGTCAGGTTGAGCGAGACGTGGCCCTTGCCGACGGGCGTCTGCGAAATTCGTTAACATTCGGCTGACGGCGGAATCGCGTAATCAGAAGCGTACCGCAAGAGGGCCCTTGAGGGCGACGTAATTTCGTTGCACACTTTGGATCGCTTCATCGGGGATGGCAGTGCGGCCATCCTTGAAGACTGGAGTGACGTCGACCGGCTCCCATTTGATCGGGACCTGACATACTCAGTCAATTGCTCCTTGGAACACGCAGGATGACATACCTTGGCCGCCGCGAAGATGTCCTTGACGGACTGCGAGATCTCTGGTCCGATTCCATCGCCCTCAATGAGGGTCACGGTGTATTTGCCCTGTCCGTGGCATTAGCACATGGCCGTTCAATTGATTGTCGCCACCCGTGCATACATCAGGCCCTTTTTGTCCCTTGAATTTACCAACTTGGCCATTGGCAGCAGCGGCATAATTACGCGCCTAGAAAAATGCGGTCAGTAAAAATTCTAGAGCTTTGCTGCTGCTCAATGGCGAAAGAGCGAGCTCCCACCTGCGAAAAGGCCGACCAGCGGCCACGAGTTAAGCTCGCCGTCCGCAAGCACTGGCGGGGCGCAACGAACGCACGCGCAGAGATCATGGTGTAAAGCAGGTACGAGTTCCGAGAAGAAGAATTGGCGACCTGCGACGTGGAATCCCGACCGAAGTGAGAAAGTAGAGTAAAAAAAGAAAGAAAAGTTGCATTCGCCGATGTTTTTGTTCTCCGTGAAAGCCGGACTTGGATTGGATGCCTGAAAATGATGCCTTATTCCGCATTTCGGAACTGCCGGGGATTTGCTAAGCTCCGTGTCTCCCGACAAACTGGGTTACATTTCGCCAATTACAGATAAAGGTGACTAGAGAGATTCAGGGTCGAATTCGGAGCTCATGAGTTGAGTTACAGCTATATCCGTGTCGCCTCGCTCCGACCCGTCAGTCGCCATGCCGGACGATGTCGACGTCGCCCAGTATTACAACTTGCCCACCGCATACCCTGAGGAATGGCCGGCGCAATTGGACGACGGTGACGCCCCGGAGACCGTCCCCGACGATGCAGCGGCCCGAAAGAAGCAGCTGAAACAGCAGCGCAAATCGGTCAGGTACTCGGCCCTGGGACTCGCAACCAGCCGGAATCTGGCAGCGGGCCCTTTCAGGGCCGGCGCCGGCGACCATGGCCCCGGCAAGGATGAGCCTGATCCTCTCGGTTCATCTGAGAGCGTTCTGCACATCTTGAGGCAGCGCGGGTTGCCCGTCGACGAAGACCCCCAATTGCGCGGGCGCTACATGCTATCCTCGACCAATTTCTCGCCGGCTTTGTTTCTGTCCCACGCGCACTCGTCCGCGTCAACGCAAACGCTGATGGAAGGTCTCGAGTTCCTGTCGCGATCAATCGACCAAAAGTCGGCGTCGCTCAAGGTGCTGGTGGAATCGAACTTCGAGCGCTTCGTCCGAGCCAAGGCGACCATCGACAGCGTCTACACGGAGATGAGGAATCAACAAACCGACAATCGTGCCTCACATACTCGTCGCGTTAGCGGTCACTATCGATTTTCGCTCCAAGGAGCTCCGCCGCCGCCCCCACCGACAGCACCTACGCGCAAGACCGCACTTACGAAGGAGACAGAATACGGGGTGCAAGGGATCCGGGAGCCATTAGTAGAAGCGTCGCTAAAGGCAGAGGAATTATGGGGCCCGGCACTAAGTGGTCGGGAGCGCGAACAGGGTCTCTACGCTGTGCTGGCGGCGATCGAGAAAAACCGCGCTGTGTATGAGATCGGCGGGAACTTGGCGCGGGCCATAAAACAGCGGGACTACGACTCGATATTTGAGGCCTATCGCCAAGCCAGGACATTGGCCAACGAAGCGAAAAATATTACGCATCGTGCCATCACTGAACAGAGACAGCTAACCGACGATGAGAGCCATACGATTCTTGTCACTGGACGCATGTGGATCGACGTTCAGCAGCAAATTGAAGCGTTCAAGCGGGATCTCTGGCGGCGTCTAAACAATGTCCATACGTCTTCTCAACAACACGTCACCGCATCCGGCCCAGTAGAAGAACACATGGAATTGATCTGCGCCCTGCTTGAGCTGGGAGTGGAAGACAACCCAGTGTGGATTTGGCTCCTTAGTCGGTATGATCTGATCAAAACGCGAATCACGTCATTCTGTGAGCGTGCCAGAGCGGAGATTGAAATCCTTCGGCGACGACTGGATGCCGGAGACAAGCCGTCGCCGCAGGTGACGACCTCATTTCTCCGTCTTTCTCCGCGTGATGCCACGGAACCACGGGAACCGATGGACACGGATGGAGTGCTTGAGCTGTGGGAGTGCATTCATACATTCCTGACGAAATTGCTGTCCACGCAGAATGGCTTGCTTGGTGAGGTAATCGACTTCTGGGAGAATGCCCAGTCCTTCATCGATGGCAGCAAGCAGAAGTTGCTCCCGGCGGGCTTCGAAGGCGAGAGCCGCCGCCACCACCGCCTGTCGTCCGACGGCGTCCGGCAACTCCGGGACGGTGTAGTTGACCTTGTCGAGTTGATCCGGTCCGCCGTGCTGTCTCTTTTTGCTGATCCTCCGCCTCAAGACGTTTCCGTTTTAGCCACTCCTCCGCCGGCAGGTCCGGCGACGCCAATGAGTCACATCACGCCGACGGAATCGCGATTCAAGCTGGACCCGAAAAATGCTCCACCACCCACCACCGGCAAAGGTGATCCGTGGGAAGGCTTTGCGTTCTGGCCGCCATATTCCAATTCATTAAGTGGGGTCCACTACCTCAGCAAGTTTCTGATCATGATCGGGACGGCAGCGAGTGAGATGTCTGCAATCTCCCCTGTTGCGTCGGGCGGTGGAATGCACGATCAGTTAAAGAATCTGGTCAGCGTTGCCCGAGAACGGTCTGTTCGCATGGCTTGCTCAGCATGGAATAAAGACGCAGAGAATTGCAAGTTGCTGGAAGACTGGACGCGGGATCCGGAGCGCCGCGAACTAACCAAGATGCCGGGGTTCTTTGTTGCCTTTGAGAGCGCCGTGCTGGCGGACATGCAAAAGATTTTGTATATCTCCGAGGCCATGAGCAAGCCCGGCTCGAAAGAAGTCGTGACTCCGCCTCCGGCAAAGTTGCTCCAGATGGTGCGGTCGCAGTTCGTGACTAGCGTTTACAAGGCGCTCAGCGGTCTGGTCGAGAACGCCGAGCGTCCGCTTAAGACAGATGAGGACGACGAATGGGCAACTGTGGGACCGCGACCAACAGTCCCAATGAGGAGCGTTGATGCGGCGATGACCATTGTCACCAGAGACAACATTGATGCGAAGAATAGGGTGAGTCGCGAACTAGTTTAACTCCAGTCGCCCCAGGGACTAACTGAAACAGAATATTCGGATGCTGCTCACTCTGTCGAACCTCAAGGCACTCCAAGCGGACTACGTTCCTCGGCTAGTGTCGAACTTTGAGACGGCATTCTCGGTCAAGCTGACAGAGGAGGCTAATACTATCCGTGACGTCGTGGACCAGATCGATGCCCGGCTCTTCCAATCCTACACGAAGCCCACGGTTGCCGCGCTGGACGCGAACATCCGCAAGGGCATCACTGCGCCGGACTGGGTCCCAGCGACCAGCCCGCCGGAGCATGTCCGGCCCTATGTCTACAACACCATGCTGACGCTCGTTCTTGTTCACAACGAGATCACGTCTACTATTCCACTGCCTCCAGGCAATCCACCGACGCCCACCGCGCATCCTCTGCTGACCAGCGTCCTGACGCACCTTGTCACACAAATTTCGCTCTCCCTCCTCAACGCGTTCATGGAGCGGAGCCGGTACACCTTGCCTGCCCTGATGCAGGCCACGTTGGACACCGAGTTTATCGCCCAGACGATGTCGCAGTACGTCAACGAGGAAGCATCTCAGATCCAAAGTCAGATATACCTCGAGCTCGACCAGCGCACGAGCAACGAGGCGCGTGCCAAACTTCAGGCAGAGTTAGGGGACATGCGTGGGATCCTCAAGCGCTTGCGCGAGCGTACGAAGGGACAATTTGCATGCTTCCGCAAGCCGCGGGTGCCTATCAGCGAGCGTCGATGATCTTTTTTCCCATTTGTCAATTGGCTAGTGTTACATGTAATGATCAATCATGAACAGGGTATCATGAATTAAAGCAGACATTATTGTTGTAATTGTCCCGTAATCCTCTGCACCTTACTGAGTAATACCTTACTCTCTCTTCCCAATCTCTTCTTCCCAAACTGATCTGGCCGTTTCGCCCGCCTCATTGCCTCTCTTTCTTTTGCCTTTAACTCCTTCTCTCTTCGCCTCGCTTCAGCCTCTTCTCGTTTTTTCTGTGCAATTTCCATCTCCTTGGCAAAGGGATTCGGTTTTGGTCGTTTCTTCCGGCGAGACTTTCCCTCTTTTTCCTTCTCTTGATCAGATTTCTGTCGTTCCTGCCGTTGCCGTTCCTTTTCCGCTGCTGCATCAATCATCGCCTGGCGTTCAGGGTGCAGTTCGAGGCTCGCTGGTTGCTCATCTTGCTTGCCGTCTTTGTCGTCTTGTGAAAAGTAGCGCGGTCCGGAGGAGAGCTTTTCTTGTTCCTGGGCTTTGATTTTTGCGTATGCCTTCTTCACTTTGGCCTTGTGAATAAGGTCACGCTTGATTTTTTGAACTGTTGCTCCGCGTCAGCTCTTGCTGCAATTAAGGTCACATCCTCCGTGAGAATACCTTTGCGACGATAGGTCCCATCGGGCAGGTTTTGCGGTCCAACAGAAATTCCTTTCTTCTTCTTTGCGGGCTGTGCCGAGGAATCCTCTTCGAGGGGGCGCTTCGCGGCCATGTTGCTTGCGTTCAGCTGTCGAATCTGCCGAAGAGGATCTGTTCGAAGATTCGATCAAGATAACCTATGTGACAATGTTACCAAGTCCAAGTTATCTAGGCAAGTTATATAGGTATTAGATATCAGATTCTTCGTAGCCAAGAAATGATTTACACGTGGAAACCCTAATATTACTAAATCAGGTAAGCACTTAGTCATCCAGGATCGTCCGATCAGCGGAGTCAGCGGGGACTCATGAATGACTCCCAAGTCGTCTCCCATCCCAGATTGCCGACAAGCTCAAGATCTTTGGTAGCTGTCATGCCATTCACTCTGCAGAACAATATCTTCTCAGTATACCAGTTAATCTGTCTGCACTGATTCTCCGCAAATCTCCGCAAATTTCTGCGTACAACGTACAACAGATCGAGTACTCTGCTCGGTAGTCCTTACAAACGTCGTTCTCTCGCCACTCTCTGCATCGATTTCTTTTTCATCGCCCTCCGACTGTTCGATCTCCTCGTGAGACGACCGATTTCAGCTTCGGGGTCATGTTATCTCTCTCGTTTTCTTCGTGGTAGCGGTACATCATGCCGATTTTCCAAGATCCAGACTGTACTTCTTTCCTAGCTTCGTTCCGGAGCCGGTCTCCGACGTCCAGCCCTGATGACGACACAAACCGTCAATCTGTAAACGAGATATCAACGCCATGGAACACACAGAGCTCGCAAGATGTGCATATGGGCGGCACTTCGCCTCCGGAGGGCGACATGGGAGACACCCAGGCTGCCTGGGCACATGTGGCCAGTCGTATGGAGTTGATTCAGAGCATCAAACGGAGTCATAGTAGGGATACAAGCTGGGCATCGCAGCAGTCGGTACGTTGGTCGTTTCAGTTGGCTTCGTTCTTTGGCTAAGAGATCCAAAGACAGGTGGTGCTCCCAGTCAGTCCTGGCTGTCAAGCCAGCAGGTAGAAACGAACTCCCCTCCTCAATCTCAGCAAGTCGAGGTATCCGTGCCAGCATCCTCCGTGGCGGAAATCCAGCGTCCGCGTTCGGCATTGCATTCTGGAGACTTCAGGGAAGGTGCTTCGCATGCCCATGGCCGGGAGATTTCCGCTCAACGTCGTCTCGACATGCCGGATCAGCAGTCACATGGCGGCCTGGCTTCATCTCCTACAACACCATGGTACAACCATTCGCTGTCCACGTCTGTTTCCACCAACGAGGCCTGGGCAGCTGGACGAGCCTTCATGATCCCGAGATCGCGAGCTCCGTCTCTGGGATCGTATCCTTTGAGCTACGTGTTGAAAGCACCAACGAGTCCACTGGTCTATCAAGCCAGTAATACAGACCTCGACTCCTCGAGTCATGGCTCAGTGAACAGCCAGGATGGAGCGAATCGGCGCAGGACTCTACCTCCAGAGACGTTCCGCGGGTTCAGCAGCACGTCTCAGGGCATCCAGTTCAGTCATTCGTACTCTGAACAGAGCGAGGATGCAGCTCCTCAGGCACTTCAACCTCGAAGGGCGGTCACGTCCGCGTACGTTCTGCAACCGGCATCATCGCCGCAGACCCCATCTCGGTTCCGGAGGCCATCCTACGCGTTGGAGCAGCCACCAACTCTGCACGCCCCGATGGTAGGCTCCTACGAGGAATCGATCCTTCGTGGCCGCATGTCAACGACGCCGTCAAAACCATTGGACTTTACGGCACAGATTGGCGTTCTTGGAATGGGTAAATGCAAACCGAGTCTGCGGTGTCCGCCCCATGTCACAGTGCCTTTTCCCGCGGTGTTCTACAGCTACCCTACGTCTGGAAACGGGCGATCGATCGCGGATGACAGCCCGAGTCCGTACGTGGGCTTCATTGATTTAGAAAACTCGCTTCCACCTGCTGATCCAGATGCCGGTCATCCAGATAGCGGAATGAAGCGCGAGAAGCGTAGCAGCACAAGCAACACCCTCAAAGCGCCTCCGGGAGGATCATACCGCATCCCGCAAAAGGGCCAGCTGCAAATCATCATCAAGAACCCGAATAAGACGGCAGTCAAGCTCTTCCTGGTTCCATATGACCTCGAGGGAATGGAACCGGGGACGAAGACCTTCATCCGCCAACGAAGCTACTCTGCCGGTCCCATCATCGACATGCCGCTGGCGCAGAAATCTGGCCGACCACTATCCCCGGTCGCGGACGACCCCAAGGACAAGCCCACACTGCGGTATCTTATCCATCTTAACATCTGCTGTCCTTCCAAGGGCCGATTCTACCTATATGGGACCATCCGCGTCGTCTTCGCGAACCGTGTCCCGGACGGGAAGGAGAAGCTACGCAACGAGCTCCAGTACCCAGAGCCACGGTATAGCCCGTACAAGCCTGCCACAACGGCAACGACGACGACAACGACATCATCGAAAGCAGATCGAGAACGGCGACGACGGAGCGCTGGCCCCGTGGCCGCTTCATCCTCGACGCAGTTCCCGCATCGAACAGGTCCCGCGTTGTCTGCATCCCAGCTACCTGCTATCCCGCTTCCTATGCCGCCGTCGAGCAACACTACCACTACAACCGACAACGACCCATTCGGATAAATCTTCAGCAACTTTTTCTGATTTCTTTCCCCGGCGTTGAACTACAGGGTACTTTATTTTGCGGCGATTTTACCGAAGCATGCCCACGTTTGAGCTCCCGACTCTGGTCAGTCACGGCATCTCTGAATTTGGGTATATAATACGTTTGGATTTGGTATACTTATGGAGAGATATCACGGAGTCTGGTTCGGACAAGTACCCATCACCTACAGGAGTTTGCATATAGGCATACGGGCTTATATTTCAGCAGCAGTTTGAATAGTGGATATAGTAATTATGGAAGAACAGAATACGGAGTAGTTCGAATTCAAATCACTGCTTATCTACATACATAGAATCGTCCAAGCAAAATAGATCCACGTTCTAGATCCCAAATGGGAAAGCGAGGAGAACGAATGAGATCAGCCGACATGCTCAACAATCTCACTAACCAGCACCCCATCCTTGACGTAAGTCTTGATCTGCTCCGGCACGGGGCATTCCTTCGTATCCGCCTCCTCGTTCTCCGGCGGGAGCATGACATTGACACCCGTGGTCTTGGAGGTGATAATCTCCGTCGAGAGGCTCTCCTTGGAGAGGTAGACGGTCGCGCCATCGACCTGGTCGAGGAGTAGCGTCGGCGCAACGCCGTCGATCTGCACAGCGAATTTCTGGGACTTGATAACCTCGAGGCTGCTGACGAGGTTGTCGACGATGAGGGAGACTCCAGAGGTGTTGTCGACGCTGACGGCGTTGGCTTTGCCATTGATCTTGATGATAGTCTTGTTGCAGCGAGAGATGAGGATGGATTGGTTCTGTTTGGCAGATATCTCGACAATTTCCGAGGGGGAGTCGTAGTTTTCGATGAGCCACTTGTTCCCCTCGAGTTCCTTACGCGGGGGTTTCTTTGCGCGCATGCTTTCGGGTTTGGCTGGAGGTGCGGGCGACTTGCCCCGGTTGGCGGATGAGGACCCTGGACGCAGGCTGCCCTGCGAGCCGGTGCGCTCCGGCACTGTTGAGCCAGCCCGGAGGCTCGGGTTCTTGTGCGTCATCTGCGACTTGTCCACCTTGCGGAGGTTCGCTGTGACCGCCGCACCTTTGTTCAATTCCTCAAAGACAGCCGCCATGTCGACATTCGCTGGGGATTTGTTGCTGTCCTGCAGCAACTCCGGCGGTGGCGGCGGCGGCGGAGGCGGGGGCGGTGGTGGTGCTGCACCGCCGGCTGGAGGTGCGGGTGTCGATTCAGATTGGATTTCCTTCAGCGCTGCCACCGCGTCGATCCCGTCCGTGTCATTCCAGGTCAGGCCCTTGGGATAGTGCTTTGTGAGGTACTCTGATAGCGACTTGAACACGCGGTAATAGGCTTGGATATATTGCACATGCAGCGGATCCCTTGCAAACATTAGCCAATCGTCCTCAGTACCCATCGTGATTTGACATACTTGTCCTTGTATTCCTTCAGAACCTTGTTGCCATAGTACTCAGCCGCAGCGGACGCATCCTTGACAAAAGCCGCGGGCTTCTGCTCAAAGAACCAGCCCAACGCAATAATGCCCTCGGCAACCGCACTCAGATGATTAAAGTAGGGCGATGCCCTGTTCGACTCGCGCAGGTTATTGATAGTATCGGACGCCTTGTGCAGCTCCGTCATCAGCTCTGGCGTGAACGACTGCGGCCGCTTAGCCTTTCGAGAGACATGGATCAACGTCCTCTCGGCTTTGAATGCCCAGACAACAGCCTCAGCCTGAAACCCAGTTAGCGTACGCAACTTCAGAATCACCAGGACCGTCCTACCTGCTCGCCCACGAGACCATCGATCGCCTTTCCCAGTTCCACAAACTTCTGTACATCGCCGTTGATCAATGCGTCAAAGTCCGCGAGCTGTTCCGGGACCGCGGGCGCTGCTGGCGCCGGCGCTGGTGCTGGTGCTGCCTTGGGGGAGCTCGAAGGCGCTGGGGCGGGTTTCTGGGGTTCAGCTGGCGCGGGAGCAGGCGCAACACGCTGAGGAGAGGCCAGTCCCTCGCCATTGTAATTGTACTTCCCAACGCCAGAACTCTCAAGGGACATGGCCATGTCCTCGAGGCGGGAAGTGGCTGCTTCCAGCCTGATCGTACGTCAGCTTGCCTCCGGAACCCAATTCACCATGCAAGGTACTCACCTCTTTATGAGGGTGGTCATGTTATGCATATAGTTTCCCGACGCCATCTTGCCGGTGATTGTCGACCGTGTCGACCCGACAATCGTTTCACAATGAACGTCGAGGCAGCAGTTTGGTTAATGCGGGCATGGGGTGGGCTGGGGGAGCTCCTGATGTATAACAAAGACAATACGCATAATACTGACCGCCTTTCTAGTTTTTTCCAGATTTGTCTTGAAAGAATGACATAAGCGGTATCAAATTGTATTTCTTTGTCCCTGTATCAACTCTGGAGATAAGCGGGAAGTTGAGAGTATTCATCGTGTCAGGTCGAGCTCGAATCAGCCAAAATGGGGGGCGCAATTGAATTTTGCACGTTGGGCATGTTCATCCTGGGTAAGCCGAACACCCCGCGCTACCATGGACAGCCAACTGATTTCTGCATGCAGATGATATCGAGTTCGACGATGGAAAACCACCTGTATATGGCATTGCGGGAGGCGCGGGTACACATGCCGTGGTTGGCGCGCGCCTGGTGGCTGGCCCCGAACACAGCAAGGCAGTCAGTTGGATCGTAGACGTGGGATCGGACTTCCCTCAGCCTATCTTGGATCAGATTCAGTCGTGGAACACCAGTTGTATGATTCGTGTTGATAAGAGCCGATTGACGACGCGAGCATGGAACGGCTACGGCGCGAATGAGAAGCGAAGTAAGTGCGAAAACTGACTTCAATTGAATTCAACCACTCAGCCAACTGTTTCTCCTTGCAGATTTCAAATACCTGACGCCAAAGCTACGTCTCGAGCCTGAGATGCTCTCGGATGAACAAGTAACGTCAAAGTCATTCCACATGGTCTGCTCCTCTGAGCGAGCCATACGTATTGTCGAGGAGATATCTCGCCGTCGGAAAGTTCTGCAGCCGGATCAAACCTCAAAACCTGTATTTGTCTGGGAACCAGTTCCCGATCGCTGCACCCCAGAAGACCAAGACAAGTTTCTTGCCGCGTGTCGCGTGGTTGATATCGTGAGCCCCAATGAACTAGAACTGGGCATGATGTTCGGCCGACCCGGCTGGAACGAGAATAACAACGGGGATAGAGAGATTGTCCATAAGATCTTGCGCTCAGGCATTGGGGAAGATGGAAACGGAGCAATCGTAATCAGGGCCGGGAAACATGGCTGCTACGCATACGGCAAAGGGCAGAGGAGAATATGGCTACCGGCATACCATCAGCCTACTCCGGAGGGCCAATCTTCGGTGGTTGACCCCACGGGAGCCGGCAATTCGTTCCTGGGAGCTTTGGCTCAGGGTATGGTTAGTAGTGATGATCGATTACCGATGCAGATCATCACTAGTAACCTAGCCGGATCAGCCACCTGGAGCAAATTGATCGATACATGGGGAAACAAAAGTCAGGTGCTCAAAGCACTAATCTGCGCGATCTCAGCTGCTGGATTTGCTGTGGAGCAGATTGGCGTGCCTAACGTATCCAGAACAGAAGACGGAAGCGAATGTTGGAACGGGACTAGATTCACAGAACGACTTCATATGTATACACAACGACTCTGCAAGGTCCTTGAGGAATCCTCACAGACACAGAATTGGTTGACAGAATAGACCGATCGCCCATCAATGCCTCCATCTATCGTATTGTAGCGAACGCGGTTTCTTTCTGTAACCATGATATGCTTCCCACTGACGCACCGTCCCCGTTCTCATCATCTATGACGACTCGTTGCTCGCAGCCTTCTGTTGCCGTTCGTACTCTCGGATCTGCTTGCTCCAGCTGAATCTCACGTCAGCACCCGTCGTCTGCAACACATGAATTGCAACTCACTATCGGCTCGGGAAGAATCGGTCCGGTTCAGGCATCTTGTCTCGGTGTTCCCGCTCCGCGCTGATGCTCCATGTGATTGCGGCAATGCCCAGGATCGCCAGCCCCATCTTCGCGGTGTTGGCCTTCCAGTTGGCTGGTTGAGCGTACCAACCACCAGCCGGCGACCAGACTTCTTTGGGGTACCTGTACATAGTTAGCACCGTCAATTGGCGCAAAATCGAGCGATCAAGGTACATACGGAATTTTGCCGCCTCCACCCATGATGGCAGAAGGAAATGCAATTGTTCAGCGCGATACGAGTCCGAATTCACGGCAAGTCGGCGACATGCGGGCGGTTTGACGCTCTTTCGAATCGTTCGACGGGAGATCCTTGGTCACGTGATGTATGTACTAGCCATAGCCGGACTAGCGTCGTCCGTTTTTCCTCCCGCTCCCGTGACTTTTCCAGCAGCTCGACATTTTTTACGGGCAGTTGGACGGTGTCTCTTCCAGTCGGTTGACGCCCTGCCGCTGCGCCAGAGTTCCAGTCTTTGCAATTGCCTCAATCAGAATTGGATAAGACTTCCCGATGAAAAGACTGCAGCTCCAGCGATGGAGCGGCACCGTCCTGTCGCCGCGGACATGCCCAACGAGTCGTATAGTACCTCTTGCACGGCTGCAATCGACCGCATCATCCGCAGCGCGGGCTGAAGATGTTCAATCGCTCGAGGAATCACCGGTCTATTCGGCACCGCGCCGAAGACCTAGAAACCAGCTGCCTTCACCGCCAGTGCAGGCTGCACGAGAATCCGCAAAACTTGCTGCACTGCATGCGCGATTGGGCCTGCCTGCACGATTACCCTATGAGACCCTAGCACGAACACTCGTCGATGCGTCGGCCGATCCGAATCCCAAATTCAACAACGAGTCTCTAGCCTCGTTGGGGCAAGAGCTTCTCGCCTACTACACCTCCGAACACCTGATCTGCACCTTCCCTCGACTTCCTATGACGGTGATGCAAGCCGCCATGTACGCATACGTTGGGCCAAAGTCCCTATCGGCAATGGCTCGAGAATGGGGCGTGGAATTGGCGGCGGCTCCCGGCGGCGAAGTTGATGCCGGTATGCTGCAATTCAAGCGTGTAGATCCCGGCTCGGAAGTCGGCCTTGATCCGTCCGCGACTACGAGACCACGAGCCAACGTATGGCGGAAGTCGATTTCGTCCGGTGTCGTGTACGACGATATCTTTGGCGACCCTGCAAAGAAGGCGATTCCGCCATCTGCTGTGGACCCACGGATCCCAGACCCCAAGACTGTCAAGGGTGTGACGGCCGAAGAGGCCAGTGCCACCTTTGTCCGCGCTCTGATGGGCGCTATCTACCTGCACGCTGGTCGACCAGCAGCCAAGCGATTCTTCCGGGAACACTTCCTTTCCCGACACCTCGACATTTCGAAACTGTTCCAGTTCGTCCAGCCGACGCGCGATCTGGGCCGACTGTGTGCCCGTGAGGGATTCGAGCATCCGGTGGCCCGCATCATCAGCGAAACCGGTCGACTCAGCCGACATCCAGTCTATGTGGTTGGTATCTTCTCTGGCAAGGATAAGCTCGGCGAAGGCACCGGTGGCAGTCTGGCGGAGGCTCGAACCCGGGCGGCGGTTGCGGCGCTGAAAGGCTGGTACCTCTACAGTCCGCTGCAAGTTCGCGTTCCGAGCTCGACCGAGGAGGAGGGGGCGGAGCCCTGGAAGCCAGTGTACGTGGATCTGGGCGAGGTGATTGTCTGAGCCTGCCTTTGACGTCCCCATCATTTGCCCTCTACGACTCTTCTGTGTTATTACTAGGTTGAGGCTGGCGCTTCTGCATTGTATTTTTTTTTTTGATCTGCTGGCTCCTTGTTTCTCTGCATTATCTCGGTATGAGCCTCGATCTGAGTATGCCGGGATGGTCTCATGTACAGTATGTTGGGAAGAAATGATATGTCCATTAATCCCATGTCGACGCCCTCGTAATGCGAATAGAATGTTCATAAACTCATCGTTAACGCTTGACCAGCTTATTATCCAACCACAACCCATACTCATTCCAAAGCTGGCCAACGGAAACTCCGAAAAGCTCCCTCCAAAACCCGTCCGTATATCCTTTCCTGCGCAAGGTATCATTCAGCAGTCCATTCGCGCCTTCTCCGATCCTCACATTCTCTATCCATTCCAAGAAATACGCAGTATTCTGATACCCTGCATCCCATTTGTCCGCCCTCTGCCCGCTCGTCGCCGGCCGCTTCCAATGCCTCGCTGCGAGTCCTGCCCGCAGCCGGACAAAGTCCGCGATGCCCTCGATCAAACCGCCCGGCGGCCGCGGAGATCCCGTGTGCTGGTAGCAATGCACCAACTCATGTGTAATAACGCCCTTAAGTTCCTCCGCCGGCGCGGGATGCGTCCGCGCCGTGCGGTCGATATACGACAGTGAGAAGTGGATTTCCTTGTGGTCGTTATCCAGCTCCGTGCCGTTGGTGTAGGCCACGCCGTTAAAGTCATGGAGGATTAAGGTAACGCTGCGGGTGGGCGGCAACGAGGGGGTGAAGTGGAGGCCTGGGACGGAGGCGGACGGCGTGTACAGAGAAGCGACGATGAATGAGAGGGCATTGTTGAACACCTGCTCCACGTCGGGAAGCAGTCGGAGGAAAGCGCCGGCGCCGGGATGGCGGAGATCGCGGATCTCCAGACGCAGCTTGGGCCGTGGAGGGGGCTTGTTGGATGTTGGGCGCGGAGGAAGCTGCGGAGCCTGTGGTGCTGCTGTGGCGGTCATGGGGGGCCGAGCGATCAGTGTATCGCGGATTCGATGTGTTGCTAGGGATCGGAATTTCATCGCTTGGTGGTCATTTGATCTTGCGGCGATCCTGCAATACTCCTAGTCCTACAACAGCACGATTAGGCTAGGACAATAAAAGCAGACTAGGATTATCTCTTCTCGAACGATAGGATCGGAATGGTCCCATCTTCCGACCAAAGTCAGTGGAATTCAGCACAGCATGTCGTCCTATTCTTCCTGTGATGGTAAGTGGTAACTTATTTCTTATCACCTTACCAGGTACCGGACGGCAGAAACAGGGTAACATCCTGTGCCTGTTCTCCGCAGAGCGAGACAGGTTAAATCCATGCTCCGACACCAAACGGAACACAGCATTGCACGAAACAGTCCGAATCACTTGGCAAGATTTCACTCAGTGGACCTTTGATTTGCTTGACGTACAGATCAGAGCCCATGGCACGAGCAATACTCAATTTAATCTATGAATCTCAATTTTTCGCCTCAATGAAATCCAGATTTGAAAGCTGCAACCTATAACGATAATTACCAGCCATAGCTCAAGCACAAGTGAAGAAAAATTAAGCCTTGGCACTGGGGAAAGCTCAAATGTGACGAAGCTTTTATCACGCAAAATACTATGGGTTCGACATGATACGTCTTCCATGAGCCAACCGTGTGGTTTGAGCAGGCATGCTGGTAGTATGCCGTGGTGATAAAACACATGATTCCAATTGGTTGTTGAGACTCCATATGCCTCACGCGCCTTCAGCGACGCGATCTCCATTCCTCTTTCTTGACTCATCATTTAACGTCGCTTGACTTGATTTGGGACCTGGGTTGGCCTCTTGTTGTTGCGAAGCGGTCGGGGAAAAGGAAGAATATACGGACCCGAAATGTCCAAGAGGTAATTCAGGCCTCAAGTTATTATCGGCACGACTTCCATTTCTCTCTCTCAACACCTCATCTTCTGTGAGTGGTTTTGGCAAGGCGGACGGCCTATGGAATACCCAGGGGTCAAAAGGGTCGAAGGGCGTTTCCAAGAAACGGTCCAATGGCCTTTCCCAGAAACTGTACCCCGCAAAATATTCAGTGTCTGGTTTCTCCGTTGCGGGCAAGGAGAAGAAACGCGTGGTCAGGCCACCTTCCGGCCCATGGTCTGCCAACGAAGACGATGTAGACTCCGAGTATCTTTCAAGATGCAAGAGATTCACTATCAAATTCTTGAGCTACTGAAACCATTCTTGAACGCCCATCCCCGTCGTTGTTCTGGAAGAGGTTCGCGACGGCTCTTGAGCGCCATGGTTTCGGGCACAGCCGTTCAGCTTCCGGCCGTTGGAAGTGGATGGCACGGGAGATTGTTTGGCAGATGTCGACACTAGCTTGCATGGAAGCTAGGGCTCGAAATGTACCAGGGAAGAAGGCACCCAAAGATGAAGTGCTGTATAAAGTACTAATAGTCACAAAGAGGTGAATGTGGTAGGATGGCTGATAAATTCAGCGTTAAATTAGTCCGTGGACCTGGTGATCTTTGAAGAGATTGACGAAGTAGTAAATTCCCCAAACACTTGCTTGCGGACGCCTATCTAATTTGCACCAAAGGCAAGGTGATTGGAGGATGGAGGGCTGAAGTGTTCATGTGTAGTTGTCAAGTTGCCTCGAAAGAAGAATGATTGGGAAAGAAGGCTTGCTAACAGGGGCTGTGCTGTTCTATTGCCGCGCGGCAGTGCTTAACAGTGCGTGAACTGTAGTAGCAGTCCTCATACTCACGTTACCGTCCCTTCTACCCCGATCCGGCCACTCACAAAGTGTAGCAATACTACCCGTTCGTGCCCTGAAATGAACAAAAGGGTCTGAAGACTGCACGAGGATTGAATTCGCTGGGCCAAATCTCTACTGTAGTCATAATAGTCAACTGAATTTGTGAGCATTTCACGTGAGTTTTATATTAGGTACTCCATACTCTCAGCGTGTCTTTGGATTTTTGTTTTCCTGCTTCCCCCTTTCTTTACCTACGCGCTTTTCAACCTCACCACACTGAATTTAATACTATTCATAATGTACATAATTTACACAGGTTACGGCACGGAAACAGTTGAGCAGGCAAAACTGTTTGCCGCTCAATCCTCCGCATATATAGACCAATGAGTCGCATGTAGATAGGAGGTCAGGCGTAGCTAGCGTCCTCATTCAGTCCATCCTATTCCAGCCTCCTCCCAGTTCCTAGTCCTACCACAAAACCACAAGGAGGCTCTGCATTAACGGCAAAGCGGTGCACCGACGTCAGGCCACCTCCGGGCCCGCTGCTTGGCGACGAAGAGGATATAGACTCCGAGTCCTCCCCAGAAGAGAAGTGAGTTTCGTCAGTCTTGTCCAAGGGTACCACGGTTGAGGACTCGCGCTATTTCTCGACGGCCAACCTGTCTTCGTTGCCAGAGAAATTTCTCGAACAATGTTTTTCCGAATGTCGTTGATCTTCGCGCTGAACAGGTTTCTGATCACGTTTTTTCAGGTTCACTATCAAGTTCTTCAGTTGCTGATACTGCTTCTTGAACGCGTATCTCCGTCGAGATGTTGAAAAACGTCGGCGATGGCTCTTGCGTGTCATGATATCAGATAATAGCACGGCGGTCCTGCTTCCTGTTGTTGGAAGTGGATGGCGCAGGAGATTATTAGGTGGCAGGATAGCTGATGAATGAAGTTGAGCGTTAGAATAGTCCCTTGAACTCAGTGATCTTAGAAAAGAGTGACTACCTACCCAGTAGTTAGAAACTGCCCAACGTTTATTAGATAGCGGATGCCCATATGTAATTGTCTGAAATGGCAAAATGATGGAGGGTAAGTCTTCACGTGCGATTGTCAAGCTTCAAAAGAAGACTCGATAAAAAGAAGGCTTATAACTTATACAGACGAGATTGCCATTCTAGAGTCGCGGAGCAGAGCTTAACAGTAGACTATATGAATTGTAATCGCAGTCCAAAACTCGCGTAACCGACCCTTCTAGCCCCGGTCCGGTTTCCCACGAAGTGTAGCAACACTAGTACCCCATCTGGTGATCAGCTCCGTGTCCCAGGAGGATTTTGTCATCACCGCCAAACTATTTTCATAGTCGGCCAACGTAATACGAGGTGATAGGACGCCACCTCCACCCGTGGACGGCATGATTGACACCTCGGGGTGTTGCCGAAATACTAGATACCACGTGACGCATAAGCCCTAACGACTTGTAGTCCACAATTCCTTGAGTGGAATGATCAGGCTCTCGTTGAAACTTTAGAAGAGATGGGCTGCATGCAAACTGAAGTAAATCTCACCGCTACAGATGATTGTAATTCGGTAGTTTTTTTTTTTTGTTTTTTTTTTTCCCTTACCGAAGTGCTCAGACCACCGCGCTTGTTGGAGGGCTAATCAAATGGCACTGAGATGCATTTCCTGCTTTGGGCAGCAATCGGGATTTGAATAGCCTCAGTAGCGTACCCGTAGCTTAAATTCATTTTGCCGGAAAACAGCGAAAGGAAGCTTCTGCATTCCAGCATCGACGTTTTCTAATCGATTCGTCCCAATGTGGAAGAGTTTTATTCCTATTGCTGCGAATTTCGGGTTGGTGAAGAATACGAACACAATCTGATTCGTCCGCCGATTAAACCAACTCCCATGCATGCAGGGGTTGACCTGCAGGTGGCTCAGTGCCTAATTATCGAATCTCACGTGGCCATGCTGCAGCATTGTCAATCGCACCTCCGCGTAGATGGTGCAAGGGGTCTTGCTCTTGACTTGAAACAACCCCGTACCTGTGGGGGAGATGAAGACTGAATTCTTTTGGCCGTCCCAAACCATCGATTAATCTCTTATCGGCCAATAATCCATACATTACTTGTATCAACTGCATAGGACCGTGATTGGACCAGAGAAGTAATGGCTTCATCACAGGAACCGCTGAGGATCCTTTCCCTTGGTAGGGTTCCTGTCCCTCCCGCCATTCCGTCTGGCTAACCTTCCCTTACTGAGACGGCGGCGGAGTTCGTGGTCTCTCCAGCCTCCTTATCCTAGAGAAAATTATGGAGAGAATTCGCGACAAGAATGGTCTTCGCCATGTACCCCGGCCATATGAGCACTTTGACTTGATTGGGGGAACAGGCACTGGAGGGTGATGCTCTTGTGTTATCTGCTCAATCACAGCACCATGACGGCTGACTGAATGGCAACACAGAATCATCGCGATCATGCTCGGAAGATTGCGAATGACAATCGATGAGTGTATCAAAGAATATCGAGAGTTCGCCAGAATGGCGTTCATACCGAAATCTATGCGGATAACAACACAGAATGCCTTCTCGGCTGCACGCCTCGAGGGTGCAATAAAATCGACAATCAGAAAATTCTGTGTTGAACAAGAATGTAAAAGCCGTCGGAACCAAGGCCTGTCGACTGCCGACACATGTTCGCATGAGAACATACTTTTTCGTGACTCTACATGCACGAAAACGTACGCCAGGGATTGCAACGAAACCACTATGACCAAGGTGAGCTTATTCATCACAGGGCAGTTCTGGCAATGACAAAAGACAACGCGAACGCGATCCCCACTCTTTTCAGAACGTACGATACATCGACCGCATTTGCGTCGTGTACCGTTTGGGAAGTCGCACGCGCAACATCAGCTGCAGTGGGGTTTT
The DNA here is from genome assembly GCF_041956635.1 of Thermomyces lanuginosus. Taxonomy (NCBI): domain Eukaryota; kingdom Fungi; phylum Ascomycota; class Eurotiomycetes; order Eurotiales; family Trichocomaceae; genus Thermomyces; species Thermomyces lanuginosus. The sequence goes on along the minus strand of NW_027192336.1, from coordinate 33,304 downwards.
TCAAACCGATCAGACTGGGACGAGATGAAGTCGAGTTTGTCGACGCTGCTTTCGGATACAATAATCCATGCGAAGTTCTAATTCAGGAGGGTCAAAATCAGTTTTCGACTCGCCAGCAGATGCGAATCTTGCGCATTGGCACGGGCCTGGAAGATGTTATCACAATAAACGGTACCCCAAAATCAATTACTGATGCATTGAGAAGCATGGCTCTATCCTCTGAAAAAGTAGCCTGCAGTTTGTATGATCGGTTTGGAAGAGATAGCCAATACTTCCGGTTCAATGTTGATCAGGGTTTGAGGGACATAACATTGTTTGACTGGGAAAAGGTCAGCACTATCTCGGCACACACAGGTAACTATCTGGCCAAGAATGAAACAGCAATTAAAAGGTTCGTTGACAGCCTGTTGGGCGACGTCTCCACTGGTGGACATAGACCCCGAGCCGCTGCAAGACGCACACACTTCGCTGTTCCCTTTGAGAGGAACAATTGTTTTGTCGGTCGAGAGTCCATCCTAAAACAGCTCCTCGCCAGCGTTCCGCCCAGTGTGGACGCAATGTACTGTCAAAGAACAGCCATTGTCGGCTTGGGAGGCGTTGGAAAGACGCAGATCGCGCTCGAGACTGCCGTCCAGATCCGTGAGAGGCATCCCGACTGCTCCGTCTTTTGGGTTCCGGCCATAGACGCCGACAGTTTCAGGAATGCGTACAGGAACATTGGTCAATTGCTGGAGATTGGTGGAATCAACGATGACAAAGCAGACGTAGAGGAGCTTGTAAAGAGGACCCTGAGCCGAGAAAGCTCGGGCAGTTGGCTCTTGATTGTCGACAGCGCCGACAGCCCGAACCTTTTCAATGGAAGCACCAATCTCGCCGAATATCTCCCCGTTAGCTGCCAAGGCTCAATATTGTTCACGTCACGAAATCGAGAGCTTATAGAACGGCTTGGTATTCCAGCCAGTCATGTTCTCAGTGTCGGGGGTATGAACGAAAATGAAGGTTTCGAATTCCTGCGAACTTATCTGGCAGAGGGCCAGATGAAAAACCGAGATGATACAGCAAACCTTCTCCAGGTTCTTGGTCATCTGCCTCTTGCCATCAGACAAGCATCTGCGTACATGGCCAAGAAACAGATCTCGACGACAAGATATCTCCAGTAATGCCAATCGAGTGACAAGGATATGGTCGAGTTGCTGAGTAGAGATTTTCAAGACCGCCATCGATATAAGGAAGCTCAGAATCCGATTGCAACAACGTGGCTAATTTCATTTCGCCAGATTGCAGATCACAGTCCTCTCGCTGCTGACTATTTCAAATTCATGTGCTTTTTGAGTGCGAAGGCGATTCCACGGTCTCTCCTCCCTCGAGATGCATCCTCGCTGGAGGAAGAAGATGCCATTGGGATGCTGAAGGCGTATGCTTTCATAACTGAAAGAGAGGAGTCGGATATGTACGACATTCATCGATTGGTCCAGCTTGCAATGCTGAACTGGCTGGACAAGCAAGGGGAACTTGAAGAGTGGACAGCCAAGGTGATGGGACGCCTAGACGAAGCGTTTCCAACTCCTCTGCCTGAGAACAGAGAGATATGGATGGACTATCTTTCGCATACCCGGCACGTTCTTGAGCGCCATACCACTGCGGAAGATCGAAAGGCGAACCTCCTTTTCAAGATAGGGTGCAGCTTCGAGATTTTAGGCCAGTATCGCGAAGGAGAGGCGATGCATCGACACAGCACTGGAAAGACGAGAGAAGATGTTGGGATCCGACCATCCAGACACCCTCGACAGCGTCGACAAGCTCGGAGTCTCCCTTGAAAAACAAGGGCAGTACAAGACAGCAGAGTTGATGCGTCGACGGGCATTAGAGGGGCGAAAGAAGGTATTAGGCTTAGACCATCCAGACACACTCACGAGCCTCAACGGTCTGGGCAATGCTCTTCTCAAACAAGGGCAATACAAGAGGGCAGAGACAACGTATTGGCAGGCGCTCGGAGGACGAGAGAAAGTGCTCGGGCCCAACCATCCGAGAACTCTCGCCAGCCTCAACAACCTGGGCATCTGCTTAGAAGGACAAGGACAGTATCAAAAGGCAGAAGCAATGCATCGGCGGGCACTCGAGGGGCAAGAGAAAGTGCTGGGCGCCCACCATCCAGACACCCTCGCCACCATCAACAGCCTGGGCAACATTCTTCAAAGACAAAGGCGGTACGGCGAGGCCGAAGCAATGCATCGACGCGCACTGAAGGGTCAGGAGGAGAAACTCGGTCCCAGTCACCCAGACACTCTCGCTAGCGTCAACAGCCTGGGAATAGCCCTTGAAAGGCAAGGCCAATACAAACTCGCAGAAGCGATGCTTCGGCGGGCCCTGGAAGGTCGAGAAAAGGTATTCGGCCCCGATCATCCAGACACACTCACCAGTGCCAACAACCTGGGGGTCAACCTTCATAGGCAAGGGCAGTACGAACAGGCAGAAGAATTGTATCGGCGGGCCATGGAGGGGCGAGAAAAGATTCTCGGACCTAAACATCCAGAGACTCTCACTAGCATCAAGAACCTGGCAATCGCTCTTAAAAAACAAGGACAATACGAGAGGGCTGAGGAAATTTATCGATTTTATCGGCGGGCATGGTAGGGGCCGGAGAACGTGACGGATCCGATCATTCAAATACGCGAGTGAACAACCTTAGCGTCACTTTTTGACTCTCGGGTTAAACATCACAAAGTGATTGACGGACTTTGTCATTCGACACATCCATTTACGTTGAGGACTTGTTGAATTCATAGTCAAGAAAAAAAAATTAAAATTGAAAATTGAAAGTGCCAGAGGTGATCAGTTCCACCTGAGAACTCAAGCGTTAGCGACTCTCATGTTGCTGGGTGGGCAGAGTAACTGTGATGGAGTCGAGTCTCGAACGATCGTTCCGCGAATGGATCAAGAATCGAGTTGCTGTGAGCTTACCAGCAAGCGCCCAATCCACCACAGTCCGTCTCGACTCGATTCCGGGCTCCGACCTGCTGGTTCCTCTGGGTCGTTCCTCGTCCATTGGCGATGCGTCAACTGGCCAAGCATCCACCATGCTAGCGGGCTCCACCGACCCAACTGATCAACCGCGGATTTTCCAGACGATCCTTGCAGCCTGCAAGCTCTGACATAATGACGCAGTCTCTTCAGGAGTGTATCCTCAATATCCACCAGTGTGCTGGTCCTTAGATTGTACTGCGAGTAAATCCTCATCCATCTGCGTTCAAAAGTACCAGTCCCTACGGGGCCGAGTCGATTTCTAATCGCCCCGACACAGGGTGGGTGCACGTGCGCCGAGCCGCGCGGAGAGGCCGAGCGTTGTGGTTCGCGCTAGTCTCGGCGTCTGGCTGGAAAAACCGGCGTGAGCCACACCCGCCCTCCAACACCACCACCATCGCAGATCAACCGACGGGGATCTTTTTTTTTCCTTTGCCCTCGCATTCCCTCTTCGACCGCGCTTTCTTTCTCGCTGCTCCCCTTCCCGTTGTCTTCGCAACGGGCTGTCCGGCATCGCACCTTCCTTGCGACGCGCGTTGGGCGCTCCTGCCCCGTATCTGACTCGGCCTTTTCTGGTAAGCACACGTTTTGTTTACTGCTGTCCCGTTGCTCCTTCCGCTGCGGCTCTCTCTCGCTCTGGCTTGTTGTTCGATTGGACCGCTCGGGAAACGGCCTGTTCGGTGCTTTTTCATGCCGTCTCTGTCGCCGGTTTCCCGATTCTCGAGTCGTCGTCGCCGAATCAGGAGGCACCCGGTTTCCGTCCGCCGCCGCACACCCCGTCCCTCACACGGCAGTTGCGGTGCGATTCTGGCAATCCCACGCACACCTCGGCCATGGCGCCTGCCTCTCCGCGGCAGTGCCTCCTGCCTTCTTCGACGGCTGTGATCGAGAGAGTAAACAAAACATCCCCAATCATCCATCGCCCCTCGCCCTCTTTCGCTCTCTTCTTCTTCCTCCACCCATCTTCCTTTCACAACACATTTCGCTGCTTTTGGCTACGTCTGTTTCATTTGGGCGCTGTTGTGCAATCCTGCTTCGCCCGATTCCTCGTCCGCGCATCCTTTTTTGGTCATTGGACAGCGGCTAACGGCGCTCTTCCACTATGGACAGGTATCCGGTGCCGATCCCAGTCTCCCCGGAGAGCTCCTTCGGGGTGGTGCATTTCCTGTTCTTTTTAGCTGCGGTCTTCGTTGCGGTTGACGTGAACCTTTTCCTGCGCAACTTCCTGGTCCTATCGACCGTGTACTATGTCCTCCATGTGATTGTTCCCCACGCCATCAAGCTCATCATGGAGGCAAAGGCACTCGAGACGTTGGCAGTTCTGCAGAATGCCAATGCATCCGTCGACAACAAGGTGGGCGCCCTGCAAGTAGTCAAATCGGAGATCAAGCAGCGCAGGGTGCCGGAGCCGGCCATTTCTCCGCTTTTTGAAAGCACCCGCCTGGCCATTGCGGCTCCACACTCCAATCTCGCTTCCGCCGGCTTCTCTACCCTCGGCCATCTCCTGAAGCGTCTGTATATACAAGGTAACGAAGTGATCATTGCCGCCAATGGGCGGCAATTCTACCCTCTTTTGCTAGAACGCCTGGGGGATCATCGGGAACGCCTGCGCATCCAGTCATCGCAGGCCTTTACCGATTTCTGGCCGGCTTCGCCCTCAGAAGTAGAACATCATGTGTTAGGCATTGCCCTGGTCGGCCGCAATCCGCGGGCCAAGGAAATGAGCATGGCGTGGCTGTGCATGGTAAGAAAGCATGCATTCGACTCGTGCTCCAGATCAGTTCACTGAATATTCCTTCAGATGACCAGGGAGCATAGCTTGAAATTCCGCATCTATGTCCCCAGTCTAATCGCGAGTCTGGAAGATGCGGACAGTGGCGTCAGAGACGTCGCCAAAAATACCGTGATTGAACTTTTTTCGTGAGTCGCGGAATCAGAGCTGGGAGATGTGTGTCCTAACTCCTTCCCGTAGCAATGCTCCGCCACGAGCGCTGGCGGATCTACGACAGCAGCTTGCAGAGCGGAATGTTCGCAAGTCGATCGTCTCGGTGATTCTGTCGAGCTTGCATATTGTCGACCCGGATCTGTCCTCCAGCACCCGGACGGTCGGGCCTCCTCGTCCGGCCAGCAGCATGTCCAATTCTCGCCGGGACGAACCCGCTCGCCCTAATTCCGCCCTTTCGACTCGGGCTCCGAGCCGTCTCGACAGAGCTCCCAACCGCATGGAACGGCCGGCGGAAGGTAAAGCCCTCGTTCCCGCATTCGGACATAGGGTATTGATTCCGTCTCTCAATAGATGATGCCCCCCAACAGCGACCAGGGTCCGCGAAAGGGGAGCCGTCTCGCCCGGCGTTGTCTCACAGCCGGAGCGTTGGTGACTTGAGCAACGCGGCCTCGGCTGCCGATCAGGAACACAGCGACGTAGTTCCTCTGATGGTCAGATCGAATCGTGAAATTGACGATCTCATCCGTAACATGCTCCCTCACTTCGAAGGCAGGGAGACCGAACATAACTGGATACTCCGAGACAAGGCCATCGCCACGTTCCGTAGTCTGGCCCATGGCAATGCCCCGCGCGACTTCCCACAGCACTTCTATTCCGGCCTGAAGAGCTTGCTTGACGGCATCGTCAAAGTTGTCAATTCCCTACGAACTACACTTTCCACCAATGGATGCCTTTTGGTCCAAGACCTGGCCAGAATTTGCGGTTCCGGGTTGGACCCTTCCGTGGAGCTTTTGCTCCAGACCTTTATCAAGCTGTGCGGCGGCATGAAGAAGATCAGCCATGAGAACGGCAACGTAACGGTTGACACGATCTTACAGCATGTATCGTACACTCCGCGTCTCTTGCAGCATGTTTGGTTTGCATGCCAGGATAAGAATGTTCAGCCCCGTCTGTACGCTACGGGCTGGCTCAAGACGCTTCTCACCAAGCAATCTCGTCACAAGAGTTCCCTGGAACACGGCGGCGGATTTGACCTGGTCGAGAAATGTATCAAGAGGGGCCTTACAGATGCCAATCCGGGTGTCCGAGAAGGCATGCGAGCGACCTTTTGGACCTACCATCAGGGCTGGCCGGACCGGGCCGCACAGTAAGTCTCTTCTGCAGCGTGTTGAGCTCTTGTATAGAACTAACGCAGGCAGGATTATGGCTTCTCTCGACAACAAAACAAGAACCATGCTCGAGAAGGACCCTGCAAATCCGAATTCATCGTCCGCTACGACTCCCGGACCTACTCAGCAGGGATTCTCCAAGAGCGTTTCCGCAGCGACGGGGCGGCCGACACTGAAGGAATCGATCGCTGCCCAGAAGAAGCGGATGGCGGCCTCTCAGAATCTTCCTCCGCGTCCGGAATCTGCACAGTCGACTTATGCTGAGACGAAGCCGACTCGACCGCTCGCTCGCGCAACCACGACACAGAGCACCACGCAGACGGTGCCGACAGGAGCGTCGCTGTCCTCCCTGTCTTCTGCACCAATGCGACCCGGTTCCAAAGCTCGTCGGCCAGAGCCGCCACGTCCGGCTACAGCCGACCCCTACGCAGATCGCCGCCGCCAGAACGGAACGGGCCGAAGTGGGACAACGAGCACCGACTCGAGCCCCTCGAAGACCAAACCAACCTCGGCGACCACGCCGCGTTCTCGGACGCCGGCCCGGCCAAAGTCCAGACTCGGTGCAGCTCCAACCAGTCCGGCGAAGAACAAGCCGAAGAAGCTCGACATTTCGTCGTTAAGACCAGGAGACGCGCACGGTCGGGACGACCAGGCCCGCGGCGACTCGGCCGATATTCAACGTCCGCAGCCTTCGGTCGACGATGGTGTCCTGATCTCCCCGACGGAGGGCTCCTCCGAGGAGAAGATCAACGGTACTCCAGAGATCTTGGTTCCCGACTCCAGGCACGGTGGAGATGAGCCAGGAGATCAGGCTGGCATCTCGGACACGGTTTCGGCCCTATCTCCCGAACACGACGCAGAAACGGCGGACACTGTGGCCCGTGTCGAAACAGCGAGCCAGAACGTTGAGGAAGTCCCTATGGAAACCGATCAGGCGGGCAGCGCCGCCATTGTTGAGGAAACTGCACTCCCGGCGGCACCTGTGGAGGATGCGGCGCCCACCACGATGTCTGATCCGCTGAGTGGCGGGGATGTGATGGCGCCCACATCTCCTCCCCTGGATGATCCGACATCTGGCCAGGAAGCGTTGCAAACCACGGTGTCCGGTGAACAACAGGAGGAAATGGTTGATTTGTCTTCCCCGGTGTCGCCTCACGATGTTTCTCAGAACCTCAACGATGCGGCCAACACGGTGTCTGCCGAGATACCGCCCGCGGAGCACAATGCCGACCAATTTGGATCGGCCTCTCGCAGCCCGGACTCTTCTCAGCCAGCAGCAGCGGAACCAGCCTCTTCTGCTCAACTAAAAGTCTACGAGGATCCGGCGTCACCCGTCCCGCCGGAGAAAACGCCTGGAGATCGGGACGAGAAGTCACCGGAGGTCCCGGCGAAGATGAATAGCAAACCCGTCCTCGAAGAATTGCCATTGAATGAGCCGAACGTGCCTACCAACCGCGCCTCGAAATTCACGCCCTCGCCTGAGCGGAATTCGTTGGCTGGTGGAGTCTCGTTGGAGAAGGGAAAGATGTCGAGCGGGCGAACAGGACGGACCGAGAACACTGAACGTCGTAAAAGTGTCAGCCCTCGATCGAAGGATCCGGCCAAAGCTCGGATGCTGTTAGACAAGGGCATCGCCAGAGTGCGCACCTATTCCTTGGATGTCCATGGTTATCGGAAACTGCAGTCGATTATCCGGTACCATGACAGCCTCTTCGTCGACGAGGATAAGTTCTGCCAATTGCTGCTGGCCCTTCTGGATGCTCTTGAGGATCCGCAGAGCTGGAACCGCTCTCCAGGACTGGGCAAGCCATTGGAAGTGAAGTCGCAGATCCTGGCCACCATTCGCCTGATGTTGGCTTACAACAAGACTTGGTTCTCAACCTATTACGCGCGAGCCATGATTGCGTTGCTCGAGGCTCGAAAGCATTATGAGGTGAACAATCACGCTGTTAGCGGGCTCGAGGAAACCGTGGAAACGATCGTGGCATCGTGCCAGCCCCCGGTCGTGATCGATGCCGTGTTGAATCTCTTGGATAAGGAAAACATGGATGAAAATGGATCGCGCGTGACCATCATGGGGAACTTTGTGCTGGCTGGTCTGGTGCAGCGGCTCACCAAGCACGAGGTCCCTCTGGATCGGACGATCGTGGACCGGCTAAGCAAATGGGCGCACCGCGGCCTGACTGAAGGCTCACCCGACATTCGGCGATCAGTCACACAACTCTGTGTGTCATTGCGTCCATTGTTCGAAACAGAAGACGATTATTGGCGTGCCATCGACTGCCCGTCCGGTAATGATCGCCACTTGCTGACCTATTACATTGTACGGGGAACGACTCTGGATGGACCGTTTGTAAAACCATGATTGGCTGAAGGACGGAGGGTGAATATGGATGTACAGAGGTATCCAGAGAGTCGAGAGACTTGGAGGATTTGTGTTTGCGTGTTTGCTTCTGCTGGCATTCTTATGCGCCATGACCCTCGGTTGGACAATCATGGCGTATCTTTAAAGCTATTCACTTTAATCCTGTATTCACTATCCACTATGGTGTGTGTGTTGTTTTCAGGGAGTTGGTATGTTGTGGACAGGCCGCATTGCATGGGCGTTTTGTGATACCAGGATTGTTGTTTTTGTCTGTTCGTCTCAATTATACACCTTAAACCCTTGACCGTCGCATTATTTCTTCGTAGTCTCAACTCCAATTTGTTCTTGGGACTTGACGTTGGAGTATTTTTGGGGGGGGGGACTTATAATCGGCGAGATTACCGATGGCGCGGGGCCGAACATATCGGAGTGACCCATTGATCAACGGACTAGACATTTCTCAACATCCCTCAGCAGATTACAAGGACATTGAAAAATCAAGTTTATACATATTCCGCCGCAGCTCTCAGCGTCAATACAGAATGCCCGTCTACCACGTTGGTTCGGATCCCACCTACTTCACTCCATCCACCATTCATTATCCATCTAAACAACGTAACCCCAACTAACGATTCTCCTAGTTCTCTTCCGCCTCAAAGAGGGCGTAACACAGGAACAACTCGCTGCATGGTCCGCCAAAGCAAAGGCCATGGTGGGCAAGATTCCCGGTAAGCAAATCAGTCTTTTTATAATCTTATTCCGGGTCGTTATTGTTCAATTTACCGACATCGATGGTTTTGGTTGGTAGGTCTCGTCTCTCTCGAAACCGGCCCTCCGTTGCCGATTAGCGTGCCTCGCGCAAAAGGTTTCGATATGGGCCTTGTTGCGGTCTTGGAGAAGAAGGAGGATGTGGAGGTTTACGCGGGTCATCCGGCGCATTTAGAGTATTCAACCCTTTGTTTCTTTCCGGTTTATATCTGATGCATGCTGATTGATTGTCCGCGATAGGGTGCATAAGATTCGGGAGGAGTTGTGCGTTGATACGCTGGCTTACGATCTCGAGTTTTGACGGGATCGAGATATATATAATACGGTTGTACATAGCCCTGAAAGGTTGATAGAAAGTCGATTGTACAGCATTGCAAGAATGTTGATATTAAGTACAGCGATAAATTCATCCTTCCTTCGTGTCTACTTTTTTCGCTGGAGGCTCGGATTCGGCGCCCTCCTCGGGCGCGCGCTTCTTGCTCGGCTCCTCCGTGGTCTGTTTCTCCGGGAAGCCGTTCTTCTGATCTTCTGCCCGTCGCTCGCGCCAATCCCGCTGGTCCTGACGGCCCTTGCCCTTGCCGCGGTTCTTGATCTTGCCCGAGGCAATCTCCCGGGCCTTCTCGTCGCAGTATTCCTTCTTGCTCTTGATGATCAGTTCCTGACCCTTCCACTTCGGCTTGGGGTCCAGCGCCAGGAACTTCTTCTGGGTCTCCTCGGAGTCGAACTCGACAAAGACACTGCCCTTGAACGTCTTGTCCGGCGTCCGGCGCAGACGGATCGCGTTCGTCGGACCAAACTGTGCGAAAAAGGCCTCAATGTCGAACTGCGTCGTGGGTCCCTCTTCCCCAAAGCCCTTAGCGTAGATGCTGCGCGCCATCGACTCGTTCTCAAATTCCCGGATCGCACTCGGGTCCTCGAGGAGCTTGTCCGCCGACTCCGGCAGCGGCTTCTTGCGCCGCACTTTGGTGTCGTTGTCGGTCAGTTCGAGCGTCTCGGATGACTTGAGCGCCTCGACGATGGCGCTGAACGGCTGGAACCGTCGCATGCGCTTGAACGAGTGGATCAGGGTCAGATCCACGGGGTTGTTGGCGCTGCCGCCGACCTTGGACAGCAGGAAGCGGTCCATCGGCAGATTCGAGTCCGAAAAGTAAAACTCCACCTGCTTGCGGATCTCGTTCGGATCGCTCGACTCCTTCAGCACCGAGTAGTCGGACTTGACGCCCCGGTTCTTGCGCTTGCCTTGCTGCTGTTGCGCCGACGATTCTTGTTGCTTGTTCTCTCCGCCATCCTTGGCGGCAGCCCCGTTGGCCGCATCCTTGCCATCTGCCTTTTGCGCTTCGCCCTCCTTCTTCTCCTCGGTCTTTTCGCCCTTCAACTCCGCCAGCACGTTCTGGACATCCTTCTCGGCTTCGGCGTTCACGCTAGCGGCCGAGGTGGCCTTGTTCTCTTCCGACATGGCCAATCACGCGGGACGCGGTCGTGGGGAGAGTCGACAATAGTCGTCTATCGAGATCGACGGTTAAAACTATGGGAGACGTGCCAACTATCCCAGACCGATCAATGAATTTCGTGAACGGTAAAGTCCAATCCTAGAGTGGTCGGATGAAAAAACCGGCTCCAAGTGAACGCGGTTTCAGACAATTGAGGCGACGAGTCGCGGCGGGGGAAAATTTAGTTGCTTGACCCTGCTTCCAAGAGCAGCGGGTTCCAGCCAATCAGCTTTCGCGGCGGTCGAAGCTATGACAGAGCTCTTTGTTGAACTCGCTGACTCAGTTTGGTTACCACGGAGGTAGTTGGAGATACTGTATCGTAGTCAGTCAAAATGTCCAATTGCTGGCTCCCATTCACGCAGCCACTTGATGGCCGACTGAGAACAACATAGCTATCAACTGGCTTGGTTAATTCCTCTGACGACGCCCCGTCCTTGAGCCGCACTAGTCCGGAATTGGTTAGCGTGATTGATATGCATCTGATTAGGGCTTGCCCTGATTCCGACAATCTATTGCGCTTTCTGAGGGGATGAGACGGCGACATTGGGGTACATCAACATCCACGGCTATTGAACACTCCCATGGGCCGGAGCTCTGTTATGCATTAACGTAGAAGAGACTAACAGTTGCTCTCCTTATTAATCGTAATGATCTTAATTGCTCTACTCCTGGGGAAAGAGTCATGCCGTGTCGACAGTCCAAGCCCTGAGATTCTTTAGTACTTGTGGAGTGGAAAGTCTCGTTGATCTCGCTCGAGTATTTGCATGTCAAGCTGAACGTGACCGGCTGAAGTAAGCATCAGCATGAGTCGAAGATGGAGGAAGGAACAACCGGCGCACTTGCTCTTTGGCCACCATGTCCACCATCGATCCTCGTTCAGGCACGGCTTCATGCTGCCGTCTGTATCTCCGCCAGATTAGTATCTGTATCGTCCACTCCGCCAAACGGCTTGGACAGGCTTAAATAGAACCCCAGATGGCGCCCCCCATCACCGGCCCTTGGCCGATCGCTGATGTATCACCCTCCAACAGGAATTATACCCGGCTCCAACACTGATCGATTACAGATAGTGTATATCATCCTCGTCATGCCCTTTATGCTGGCTGCTTTTGTCGAGTGGTTCCTTTGGCTGGCTGCCTTTCTCTTCTGTCTGGTGAAAGTCTTTCAAAAAGCAGAGCATTGGAGCACTCGTTTTCTCGCTGTGATTATGATGATCGTTTTTACCGCACTCCGGTACGGTAGGACGATGCTGACAGATAATCCCCTGTGTGGCTGACGTAAATGCTGTAGGGGAATCTTCCTGCCCGTCATGATTGTCACACTCCCATTTCCATCGAGAATCACGCAGTATTTCCCTCAAAGGATGGTCTGGTTCCTCCAATGGTTTGCGTTCTATTCCTTCTCGGCTCTGCTTATCATTCCATGGACGCTTTGTCTCTACAACGTGGTGACCACCACCATCGGCCGGTCTCGCAAAACCAAGGCTGTTCTCCACGGTATGGCTCCCAAAGTGGTCGTCGTTATGCCCGTCTACAACGAAGAGCCATCCGTGCTCATCAAGGCCATGGAGTCCGTGGTGGAATGCGACTACCCGCCTTCCTGCATCCACGTTTTTTTGTCCTTTGACGGCGAGCCGGCCGATAGTCTGTGGTGTCCAGTAGCGAAGCAGTTGGGAATTCCGCCCGGGATTAGGAAGCGAGCACAGAGTATTGATGTTGTTTACAAAGCAGCCCGTGTGACTGTCAGCAGATTCCCCCACGGAGGCAAGCGGCGTTGCCAGAAGCAGACCTACAAGCTCATCGACCGGATCTACGCACGGTATCTGATGCGTCACGACGACCTGTTCGTTCTGTTCATTGACTCTGACTGCATCTTGGATAAGCTCTGCCTGCAGAACTTCATGTACGATATGGAACTAAAGCCCGGCAGCTCCCGCGACATGTTGGCTATGACTGGAGTGGTGACCTCGACTACCGCCAAGCACTCACTGGTCACACTCCTACAGGACATGGAATACATTCATGGTCAGTTGTTCGAGCGCTCAGTCGAGTCATGCTGCGGTGCGGTAACGTGCCTTCCTGGAGCCTTGACCTGTCTTCGGTTCTCCGCATTTCGCAAGATGGCCAAGTATTATTTCGAGGACCAGATCGACAAGGTCGAGGACTTTTTTGACTATCTAAAGTGTCACTTGGGCGAAGACCGTTGGCTGACCCATCTGTTCATGGTGAACGCCACCAAACCCTATCAGATCCAGATGTGTGCGAGTGCCTTCTGTAAGACCGAGGCGGTTCAGACAGTTCCGAGCCTGGTCAAGCAGCGCCGCCGCTGGTTTCTTGGATTTATCACGAACGAGGCGTGCATGCTCACAGACATGCGCATCTGGAGGCGCTATCCTGTTCTGTGTATCATCCGCTTGATGCAGAACACGATTCGGACGACGGCCCTGCTCTTCTTTATCATGGTCGTTTCTGTCCTCAGCACGAGCAATACCATCGCGGACCTGCCCGTTGGTTTCATTGCCATCTCGTTGGGCCTGAATTACTTGCTTATGCTCTACTTTGGGTATGTGCTCAAGCGGTACAAAGCTTGGCTCTATCCTTTGATGTTTTTGGTAAATCCTTTCTTCAATTGGATGTATCTCGTCTACGGGTGCCTCACGGCAGGCAAGCGCACTTGGGGCGGGCCCCGGACGGACGCGACCAGGGCGGACGAGTTCACGACGCCGCGAGAAGCGACCGAACAGGCCGAGGCCCGCGGCGACGACCTCAACGTGGACGTTTCAACCTTCCGTGAATACGGACAGGCCATGCAGGGGGTTCCTCTTCATCCGGTAGACAGCTTGGAAGGTCATTATTCTGAGGTTCAGGAATCCGGGGTATACTATCTCCGGTATAATGACTCTGACCTCTCCCTTATCCAGCTGAGTCCCCGTCGCCTGTTCCGTGCGGCGCCGACACCTCGGAAATCTCTCGATCCATCCACGATAAGTTCTGGCAGTCCCGTGATGATGCCACGACGGGTCGAAAGCCTCGTAGATGAGGACGAGCGGCGGAAGCTGCAGGACGGCAGATACTCGCCGAGTTTGCTTGGTATCCGTAATGGCAGCGTTGATGATGTGACCAGCATCAACACGACCCCGGATCGGCTCAATTGGACACCCAAAGAAATTCCCGAGCTATCGGGCATCCCTTACGTGGATCTCAATGTCGACGGTCCGCCTGCATCTCCAGAGCCCCTGAGGCAGCTTCCGCCGTCTCATCCCAGCTCTAGCCCACTTGGAAGACATAATCAGCAGCGGCAATCGATAGCAGATGACCGTCCATCCATTGCAAGTGCCGAACGGGTGGTTCGACCAGAGCGCAAACGGCGTCGGCTGATGGGTTTAGGCAGGAAATCCAACGAGGTGTGACAGTTTGAGGCTCACGATGAAATTGAATCGTAAACGGGGAGGAGTTTGGGCAGCTGAGAAAGTGTAATGAATGGATACTACGGGACCTGTATGTCTTATTTGGGCGCAGCCTCTGTTAGGGCTTTTCTTTCAGGTATCGATCATTTGATTCAGGCGTGCCCAGTGACTTCACGACTTTGGGGAATGAATAAGGAACGGGAAGGCGGTCAAGACATTCTGCCAATGATCCTAGGCGGTGAAAAACAGCCAAGCATCCAGCAGGAACCAGAAGATTCGATGACGGCCGAAGCCAAGAGCTCCATTCTTAGCTGGAAATGATATATGGGTGTTGACCGATGCTGCTGTTTACGATGAGAATACTATAAATTCAAAGAGTTGCCGCGACAGAACCGCTTCTGCTGCGCGCCGAAAAGCACGTTGTGTGGCAATTCGTCTCCAAACAAGAGCAAAAATCTGAATCGGTGGCAACGAAACGACAGTCTTTGCCTGATTTCTCAGGCATCACACAGAGTAGTCACGCCAAGGACAACTCGCAGTTAGGTTTTTTATCAGCGTTCAACCGCGTCAGTTTTTTACCCCTCGTTCTCTTCATTATTGCTCTCCAATTTTTAAACTCTTAACTGTCGTCTCGTTCCCGCCATGAGCGTCATCGGGATTGACCTGGGTACGCAGAGCACCAAAATCGGTGTCGCCCGCAACAAGGGCATTGATATCGTAAGTTTGAGCCCCTCCATGCCCCTCGCTGGTGTTTCCTGAGCACGACCAAAGAACAATGTCAATTTTGATTGAGCTGTTGGCTAATTCTAGCGCGGTCACTAGATCACAAATGAGGTCTCTAACCGATCGACACCGTAAGTGCCGAGTCGTTCCCTCACTTTTTTATTCGATGAACACACGCTGATCCGTTGTCATACAGCACCCTCGTGGGTTTCGGCCCTAAGAGCAGATATCTCGGCGAACCCGCCAAGACACAAGAAATTTCGAACCTGAAAAACACCGTTGCGGGCATCAAGCGTTTGATCGGCCGCTCCTACAATGACCCGGATATGCAAATCGAGCAGCAGTACAACGTCGCCCCGCTGTGCGATGTCAACGGGCAGGTCGGAGTCGAGGTGTCGTACCTGGGCAAGCGGGAAAAGTTCTCCGCCACGCAGCTCATGGCCATGTTCCTGAACAAGATCAAGCAGACGGCCATGCATGAGACCAAGATGCCGGTGTCCGATGTTGTGATCAGCGTGCCCGTGTGGTTCACCGATGCGCAGCGGAGAGCGATGCTGGATGCGTCCGAAATTGCCGGCCTGCGAACACTGCGCCTGATCAATGACTGCACCGCCATTGCGTTGGGTTACGGTATTACGAAGCTGGATCTGCCGGGCCCTGAGGAGAAGCCGCGGCGTGTGGCGTTTGTGGATGTCGGCTACGGTGACTTCACTGTCTCCGTCGTCGAGTTCCGCAAGGGCGAGCTTCATGTCAAGTCCACCGCCTGGGATCGGCATCTCGGCGGCCGCGACTTTGACCGCGCGCTGACCGAGTACCTGGCGAAGGAATTCAAGGAAAAGTTCAAGGTTGACATCAAGACCAACCCCAAGGCGTGGGCGCGCACCATGGCCGCGGCGGAGAAGCTGAAGAAGGTTCTGTCGGCGAACCCGGTTGCGCCGATCAACGTTGAATCGCTGATGGACGATGTCGATGTCCGCGCCATGGTCAAGCGCGAGGAGCTGCAGGATATGGTGAAGCCCCTGCTTGACCGCATGGTCGTGGTGCTGGAGCAGGCTTTGGCCGATGCAAAGCTCAAGCCGGAGGACATTGACTTTATCGAGATGGTCGGCGGCACCAGCCGGGTGCCGATCGTCAAGGAGATTGTCAGCAAGTTCTTTGGCAAGAACCTTTCTTTCACTCTCAACCAGGACGAGGCCGTCGCGCGGGGCTGCACGTTCAGCTGCGCGATCCTGTCGCCTGTCTTCCGCGTGCGGGACTTCTCGGTCCACGACATCGTCAGCTACCCGATCGAGTTCACGTGGGAGCAGTCTCCGGATATTCCGGATGAGGACACCAGCCTGACGGTGTTCAACAAGGGCAACACCGTGCCATCGACCAAGATCCTGACCTTCTACCGCAAGCAGCCGTTTGACCTGGAGGCGCGGTACGCAAAGCCCGAGTTGCTGCCCGGCAAGATGAGCCCATGGATCGGCCGGTTCTCCGTCAAGGACGTCAAGCCGGACGGCAACAATGACTTTATGATCTGCAAGCTCAAGACGCGCCTCAACCTGCACGGTATCCTCAATGTCGAGTCTGGCTACTACGTTGAGGATGTCGAGGTTGAGGAGCCGATTGAGGAGGAGAAGAAGGAAGAGGAGAAGAAGGAGGGTGATGTAAGTATCCGTCGCTGATTCGAAGGAAAAAGAGTTTGATGTTGACTCCTTCACAGGCCATGGAAACGGATGAGCAGCCCAAGAAGACCCGCAAGGTCAAGAAGCAGGTGCGCAAGGGCGACCTGCCGATTGTTTCGGGCACCGTTTCGCTGGATGATGCGACACGCAACGCATGGATTGAGAAGGAGAACGCCATGGTGGCGGAAGACAAGCTGGTGGCTGAGACGGATGAGAAGAAGAATGAACTGGAGTCGACTATTTACGAGCTCCGGGACAAGATTGAGACCACCTATGCTGAGTTTGCCAGCGAGGAGGAGAAGGATAAGTTGCGGGCCAAGCTGACGGAGACTGAGGTGAGTTTAATTCCTCTTTTTGAATACATGTACATCACTAACGTCGGGAAGGATTGGCTGTATGACGAGGGCGAGGACACTACAAAGGCCGCCTACGAAGCCAAGCTTCAAGATATCCGGGCTATTGCGGGTCCGATTATCCAGCGCTACTTTGACAAGCTCGAGGCTGAGCGGAAGGCTCGAGAGGAAGAGGAGGCTCGCAAGCGGGCAGAGGAAGAGGCCAAGCGCAAGGCCGAGGAGGAAGCCCGGAAGGCTGAGGAGGAGGCCAAGAAGAAGGCCGAGGAAGAGGCCAAAAAGGCCGAGGGTGGTGATACCGAGATGAAGGATGCGCCGCCTGCGGAGGAGGGCCAGAAGGCCGATCAGCCGGAGCAGGCGAATGCGGAGAAGCCGGCAGAGAATGCTGCCAATGAGTCCAAGGAGAATGGCCAGTGAAGGTCGATTTGAAGACTCTTTCTACGATTGTTTGGTCTGGGGTGGACGGGGGAATCTCGTTTCAGCGACCGCTTATGACATGCGATGCTAGATCTCTTTGAGATTTCGCAGAGGATGAATCATGCAAAGTTAGACTAGAGTAATGAATGAACCATACAGATTGATGCAGGTTCACATGAAATTCTCTTGAACGTAATGCCTACCTATTTTGGATTAAATGTAATGTTCAGGTATATACCGTAATAGGAATAGCGGCAGAAGTTGGAGACTCGGAAATCGCTCCGACCTTTCCCCGCATACAAAATACCTCGGCCGAACCGAGGACGGAGATCTATATGAGCCGAGCTCTCCTCACGGGCTCGTATAGCCGTTTACTTTTGACAATTTTCTTTACTCAAGTTGCGAACCACCCGTCACCATGGCCGTTGAACGTCTCTCGTCCATCTTTAACCATCTCAAGCCATCTGGTTCTGGCGGAGTGTCTGCCATGTAGGTCGCCTGCCACAATCTTTACGTCAAAGGTCAATAAGCTGACCCGAGGTAATCATGACAGTACGCAGAAAAATCCCGATGATGTGGTAATTACGCTTGCGCTGCGGACGCCCCTGACCAAGGCCAAACGGGGCGGGTTTAAGGATACTCCGCTTGATTACATTGTTTATTCGCTGTTGAAGGAAGTGGTGGCGAGGTCCAAGTTGGATCCGAAGTTGATTGACGATGTGTGCATGGGCAATGTACGACAGACCTCTACATATTCAATGGGGGGAAATGCTGATGTGGGATAGGTCAATGAAGGCCGAGCGCCATACATCCTCCGCGCCGCATCCCTCGCAGCCGGCATCCCGCATACAGCGGGTGCTTCGACGGTGAACCGTTTCTGCTCTTCGGGCTTGAAAGCGATCCAGGACATTGCGAACCAGATCCAGCTCGGCGCGATTGACATTGGTATCGCTTTGGGTGCTGAATCCATGTCCACAACGGAAGGCACTCCGCAGCCGTTCCACCCGGAGATTATGCGCAACCAGGAAGCCGCCGATTGTCTGCAGCCGATGGGCCAGACCTCCGAAAACGTCGGAGCCGATTTCAACGTTACTCGCGAGATGCAGGATCAGTATGCCGTCGAGTCGTTCCGGCGGGCGGAAGCGGCGCAGAAGGCGGGCTGGTTCGACGATGAGATTGTCCCCGTGCGGACAACGGTCAAGGATCCCAAGACCGGAGAGACGAAGGAGGTGACGCTCACCCGGGATGATGGTATCCGCTATGGAACTACGTATGAGGCGCTGTCCAAGATTCGCCCTGCATTCCCGCAGTTTGGTCCCAGGACGACGGGTGGGAATGCTAGTCAGGTTACGGATGGAGGTACTTTCCCTTCTCTTTACATACAACCGTGGCAATGGAGACTAATGTAGTATAGCTGCGGCCGTCCTCCTCATGCGCCGCTCCAAAGCCATCGAACTCGGCCAACCCATCCTGGCCAAATTCTGCGGCGCCGCCGTCGCCGGCGTCCCGCCGCGCGTCATGGGCATCGGCCCTACGGCTGCTATTCCGAAACTCCTGTCGCAATTCGGTCTCACCATCGACGACATCGACATTATCGAAATCAACGAGGCGTTTGCGTCGATGGCAGTCTACTGCCGCGACAAGCTGCAGATTCCGCATGAGAAGCTGAACCCGCGCGGCGGAGCAATTGCCTTGGGCCACCCACTTGGCGCAACGGGCGCTAGACAGGTGGTGACGGGGTTGAGCGAGGCGAGGAGGCAGAAGAAGAAGATTCTGCTGACGAGTATGTGCATTGGGACGGGTCAGGGCATGGCTGGGTTGTTTGTGAATGAGCAATAATCTCCATGCAAATCTAGCGCATGCTATGTACATTCATATAAAAAAAAAGTGATTGATTGGGTATCATATTATTATTGTCGTCCAGCTCCCATCCGTTTTAATCGCTCCTCGGCTGCTTTCGCCAGCTTTTCTCTTCGCGTCGACGGATCCTCGTCTGCCCGGGATTGTTGGTCCGTACTACTACTCGTACTCCCATTACCCGACCCCAGGACAAACTCTCCACCAGTCCACCCCCCATGATCGACATACGCCCCCTCCGGAGCATTCACATACCCTTCCCAATCCGCCGGGTTATAAAACTCCTCCCCACCGACACTCCTCCCACCACGGGTCCAATCCGCCCGCTCAACCTCCCGCTCCAACTGCTTCGTCAACTCCCAAAACTGCCGATCATGTTCGCTATGCACATTATGCGCCAGTTCATGGCACAGCGTGCGGCGGATAGTGCGGTAGTCGCGGTAACCCAGGTAATTATCTGTTCGCAGCCGTAGCTCAATAACTTGACCCTTGTTGCGGTTTAGCCCGAGCGTGCGCGACTCGTGCGTTGTATGCGTTGCGGGGTCCATCTCCGTGAGCAAGCCCACGCGGAACCGGTGCTTCTGCATCGCAAACTTCACGCCGGGATCATTTGCGAGACGTTCTAGGAACGCGAGACTCCGCTCGGGATGTGGAAGGCCCTGAAGGGGAAGGATGCGGTCAAAGCCGTATGATACCGAGGATAGTGTGGCGACTCCCCCTGCTTTTCTTCTCGACGTCGTCGGCGCTGGTGACGACCATGCTGCCGCTCGTGCGGCTTGTCGCGCTTTCTGCGCGTTGATGCTCTCGTTTAATGCGTCGATTTCCTGTGTGGATGTTCCCAGGAGAGTAATCTTCGTTTTAGCGCCTTCCGCGGGGAGAAGAGATGTTAGCTGGTCTGTGCTGGAAAATGGCGGCTTCAGCATGCCCGGTTTCGGACTGATGAGGTATTTCTGGTTCTCGGGGGGAATGTGTAGCTGTTCGGCGACGGCGATTGCTAGGTCGGTGGGTGTGGCGGCGCGGTCGACGAGGATGGTGTGCGATGTGCCGCGGTGGTGGATTGTTAAACTGAGAGGCTCCTCCATTGTGGAGGGTGAGTCGGTGTCTCCCATCGTGGTTCAGTTGTAATGTTTATCGAGTTGGAGTTCTCAGTTGTAGGCGTCTATATACTCCGTCATCGTCGTGATTATCTTATCTAATCAGTGGATTAATAAACACGTGCTGACCCGCTGAACCAAGCAATTAATTAATTTAGCTTCTAGAAGCTACTGGACAGTGCAAGTCACTAAGGACCGATTTTCGGGGTATCAACATTTGTAGTATCAACAACCTGAACGCCGATAATGCATTTGAACCCATCATGACTAGTAATCCGGCACCCATAGCCCCTTGTTAGGGTCCCATGTATGCCTGCTTGATGTCAGTCAACGCCTTTATCAGGTAGATTCGTTCGGAACGTACGCAAGAAACGCCGTCTTGGCCAGTGCCTTGTCTCCATACTCCTCGGTCAAAATGTCCTGGTAATTGTATGGAATCAACGCGGACATGCCCTCGAACGTGCTGCGCCGCATCGGATAGAGGTCTTCGGTTCGGTATTTGTGCCGGTTCTTGCATTCCCAGACATCCGGCGCCTTGTCAGGCTGTAGTACGCTCAGGCCCGTGATGTCGATGTAAAGCCCGGACCGCGTGTCGATCCACCGCGCGTCGATAATGTTGTGCCCGGGCCCACGGTCCCGAAAGTATGCCCAGGGATTCACGTCGAGGAGGTACTCGCGCGTGTTGTTGCGGTCGTCTGTGAAGATTGCGAGCGTTTGGTTGAACTCGCGGCCCATGCGCGCTAGCGTTGTGTCTAGGACTTGGGCGTCAATGTCCCAGTCCCAGGGGAGGAGCTGAAACGATCAGAAAAAAATCAGCCAAGAACCGAGTTATTCAAAGGGATGTATCTACCTTTCCATTCCACCACCACCCCAGCAACGTGCCATGAGCTATCCAGGTTTCGAGGCCATGCGCGTCAGCAAACTGCAGATAGGCCCGCACCATGTGCGTCAGTGTATCCATCCGCTCTGCATCCGTCACCATTCCCCGGAAGTACCGCGAGTCGTAATGCCCCAGCCGGTCATCGGCGCCTTTTTCATGCCCGACAGGCTCATGGAAGTACTTATCCTCGAGCGATCGATCCAGATCTAGGTCGTGCAGCCCTGGTAAGACGGGAGCACCGGGATTGCCATTATCGCTGCCTGTCTTTGGTATAACTCTCGCTGCGGCATGCTGTATCACCAGGAAGGCTTGTAGGAATAGTATTCCAAGAACGGCTGCTGTGCGTCGCGCCTTCATCTCTTCTCCGTCCTGTTCTTCGTGGATTGACCCATATTCTCCAAGTCTTTGTTTCCTTCACTTCTTTGTCTTGTCGCGTTACCTGCCAAAATCAAGGCTAGTATCCTTCGTGAATAAGGTACAAGGAACAGTGGCAGGTCCGCAGTGCTCTTCCCGGAATCCAGGCGGTCCAAGCCATTCGTTCGCCTTTTTTTTTTAGCCTCTATAGCTGCCAAGACTTGAGAATGAGGAATCACGAATGCAGGGTTGCATGACTTACGTCGGCGATCAACACAAACCGAAGCTTTTCGTGCCAAATGATCCTTCAAGATCGCCTCCATTGTCTCTAACCCAATTCCGGAAGTGAATCT
>NW_027192336.1:0-10582 GCF_041956635.1 Thermomyces lanuginosus | reverse complement strand
AGAATCACACCTCGTTTTCCGCAATCTTCCTCTTTGGCTCGACCAACTTGGCTGGTGATGATGAAGCCGTGATTGGCGCAAGCAGTGCCAAGATGGAAACCCGGAATGGGCTTTCATCATCATCATCTCCACATACCAACATACAGTGAGCAGGGGTCCGTTCGAACTGTAGGTACTCCAAAAGGTTTCGCGGCCACTGTTTTTTCTCTTTCACCACGGGCCAATCCCGCCTCTGCTCCTCCACTTCGCTGGAATGGGCAGCCAGCTCGACGAAGCGACGCGCCAAGCACAGCAAAGACGCCAAGTGCTCGGCGCGCTAGCCGGAACAATTAGTCCAAGTTTGGATACAGAACATGTTGATTTCGAGATTGACAGCGTATACGGAGTACTTTGTAAACCCAATTGCGACCACTAAACGGCCGTCCCGATTTTCTGTGTTGTGGATCTGGGCAGCTGGTACTCGTCTAGTGTCAAGATGCCATCACGTGATACTCAAGTCTGGTCACAAAATGTCACGATACATGAATCAGCTTCACGAGAAATATGTGTGGGCCGAAAGAAGAATTTGCTCGGTTAAGGATTCGGATATTCACTTGTGTGGCTCATGTATATAAGATCAAGTTTCCTCACTACTCAGCACAAGAATAATACAACACATACAGACAGACAGAGAGCACCTGCGACCATTCCATTGGCTCTGTTGTATGACACTCCTAGTTTATACTAGTGCGGAACACCTGTTTTTACAACATTCTGCCTTGTAGAATTACCCTTTCTGTGAGGTCAAGCGCAGCACAAGTCAGGTGATACCTAAGTCATATCATACGCTAAGCTATAATTGGATTAGCTTCTGAGCTACTCCGTATAATCCGTATACTCCGTTTAAGTCACGTGGCACTTAGTCAGCGATCGACCCCTCACGGCCCGTCCCGGCTCCAACTGGTTCTCTCCAAGTCAAGCTCTTAGGTAATGAATGTCCCCTTCCCTCTTATACACACAATCTGGGAAGCTTCTGAAGTGATCAAAATTCTTCAAAAATTTTTCATGACACTGTGTTCAACGCTGGTGCTGAACGCTGACCCGCTGTGGCGAAGCAAATGTCGGTGAACGTACGGACAGGTCCCGAGCGTCGTATTCGGGAGCGGAAGAGCTTTCGCATCCGGCCTGAGACCTAAACTCCACAACGTGACGTGTGCCATCCCTCACCCCAGACATTAAATCAGTCAAGAAATAATACACTGCCTCAGTTCTGTGAAGACAGACATAACCTATGAAAGGTTCATACAACGACCACCAGCAGATCTTATCCGACATGCAAGGAGAACGATACCCTGCGGCACAATTCGAAACTTGATGGGTCTTGCCAGCCTGCAATATGTTGACTGGCGCCTCTTGGTGATATCACATTCTAGAACAACTTTAGGCAGCGACCTTTCCTCCCCAATCACTGCTTTTGATGGCGATATCAGTTCTCTACTTCTTATTGCCAGAGCCGATGCTGGCGTGAATGTGGCCGGAAAGCATCAACGCTGAGTTTCTATAACCAGAGAACTCCCCTTCAGGTCCTTCCCACGAGCAGCTCGTCCAGCCCGCTGCATAATGTGGCAGAGGCTGGTTGAGTGATTGATTGCGTGCTCGATGTTCGAATGTCAATCCAAATATCCAGGTTGTCAGCCAGCTTTTGCCATGTTATGCAGCAGGTTGGAGGAGCTGCTCGTGGGAAGGATCTTGAAAGGGAGTTCATATGGTTCCTACCTCAGCGGTGTTTCATAGCACCGTTCTCTACTCAACATGCCATCAAGGGCCAGAACATTTTTTGACGATTATTGCTAACAATCGCAGAGTCCGCGTACGTATGCTTCTGGCGGGGTGCGAAGCAGCAGAGGAGACACCACCGTGGAAAAGATATTTCCATTGCGACTGGTCGCCCTGCAATGAAAGACAGACATCCGCGAGTCTGCTGGCACACGTGGGCATATTGCCGGAGCTCGGCATGCTCGAATGCATCATAATCATAGCGGAATGTTTTCGAACAGCTGTTCTCAAGTTTTTCGGGGACCATGTCGAGCCAACTTTGATCTCAATACCTACGATGGCCCACTCCTGTCTCCAATACTATTTCTCATCCACATTTCCTCACGTTAAAGCGCCGCTGCGTAGAGGGCAATCCATAGACAGATTGACCCTTTGTGCTTCAAACGACTCTGAAAATGGGACCTCAATTCGACTAAGATGGCTCGCAAGGTTCGCATATTAAGCCCGGGCGATTCTCTATCCTCCCATCAGGATCATGGCATTCCTCACTAAAATGTCAGATGGGTGGAATACGGAGAAATGGCATAATCAACTGCAAGTATTAAACCACGATCTCGCCGACCAGATTTGACATTGTTCGATGCAACCTCAAGAACTTGAGGCTGTCATTCTCACTCACGCCTTCGACCGTGAAAGCATTAATCGTTGGAACATCAAGTTGCAATTCAAGCCCAGGATTCCGTGACGTGAACAGAAGGGAGCCATGCCGGCTGAACGGGAGATGGCAGGCAAGATTGGTGCTGCCGTCGAGGTGGCCAGGATTGTCGGCGTTATCAACAGTAAAGAGCCAGCTGGCTGCACCTGAAGCCCTCTTGACAAACTCCTCAACGGCCGCTCTGTCGTCGTTGATTCCATCAATCGCCAGCACGTCGCTGATATTTCTACAGGCATTTCTAAAGCTGACGGCCTTGCTGATCAAAAGTACTCCAGCGAAGAGTTCGGGGAAGAACCAAAGTATGCGAATTGTCCTGTCGACGAGGACCCATTGGGGAAGTATTGAAATTGACCAATTTGTGAAATGCTGGAAATAACCAATTGGCGAAATTTCCTATATTAATCCAGGCGGTTGTCCTGCAGAGGCGTTCAAAGCCGTGACCACACGTTGCTACACGGCAATGGAAAGAGATGGGCGAACCAGCTCCATGACAATCGAACGCCTCAGAATGACAAATCGTTTTGATTCGTTTATGAATTTCGCCAATAGGCTACTTCCTGTATTTCACCAATTGGTCAATCTCAATACTTCCCCAATGGGTCCTCGTCTGCACAACAATTCGCATAGTTTGGTTCTTCCCGGATCTGTGCCTGTTCACTGGGAGCTCTTCTTGATCAGCAGGGCCTTCTAACCCTATTTTAAGACATCGCTTTCGATATCCTGTCATTCCACGTGAAGTCTCCGTTCAAAACGTTAGGTTGGGTGCAGGAGAAAGAATAAGAGGGAGAGGGAGAAGGAGGGGGAGGACACACGCAACTTAGGCCACGTGACTTTCTGGGAACTGGGATCCTCCTCGCTTGTGGCTGCAGACCGTCTCTCACCCGTTACTATATTATTGACCTTGGACTAAGACGAGTGCTCGTAGCTTGTTTCCTTCCAGAGGTAACAAGCAGCCGGTCTCCCACTTCTCGTGCGGGAATCAGGGAACGGTGGCATGTGTCTCTTGTTTATGGCCATATCCTTAGACATGACAGACTCGGCAGAACAGAGGTCACTAACAAGGAACCGCTGCCAGTTCTCCGTTATCTCAGCGTATCAGAATTGATCATGATGTACCAAGGACCCGTAGAGTCCGAGCCATGTTAGGGCTTGATCAGATTCTACCATCTCGATATGAATTTGCTGCATGTTGATTTCTAATGAAGATGGATCCTTGAACCAGTACCCTTACAGATCGAACCAGATAATGTCAATATAGGACCTGAACGGACTCCCAACCAAACCCAAACTCCAACCAGATACAACGCTTGATCGATAAGTAGAGAGTAGTACATTTCCTCTCAGCGGCTGCGTCTAGCTTGCCCATACCTCACATACCGTAGGATGGGATCCGGAAAGACTATTGATGATGCCCCTGTCCATGCCAGTCCTCGTTGCTCACGGCGCTGTTCACCTCGGACCAGCTCGTCGGCGTGAGGGCGCCCGCAGAGGGACGGTCCCAATCACTGAGCGTACCCTCCGATGCTTGTTCCATCTCCCGTGAGATATGGCTGAGGCTGCCCGTAACCGATGCCGGGGTATGAATGGATTCGTTGTCATCAAAGGGATTCGACCGCACGTCGGCATGCTCGGCCGCATCTGAACCGTTCGCGAGCGACCGGCGCTCGGAATCCGGTGTGGCCACGGCCGAGACGCGGTGGTAGCCCTCTCCTGATGTAGCAGCAGAGCGAATGGAGTGAGTCGATGCGGCTAAGGGATCCGTGTCGGGGAATTCAGACGTCGGCGTCAAATCCACTAGCGACTCGGATGGATGATGTGACGAATCTGACGGCAGTGCAATGTGCAGAGGCTGACCACCGCGGCCCATCCGATTGAGGAGTTCTCCCTGTTGCTCTCTGAGCCGGCGTTCCGTTAGACCCTCGCCTGTGGTCCCTTCATGGCCGTCGTCTCGAGCCGGCTGTCTCCTCTGCACCGATTGTGCCGCGTCGTGTGCCTGCGTCTCTAGGCCTGTCGAATGGGCGGACGTTTCTGTCACCTCCAGACCCGCCCATAGCCGGCCTTCCTTGTCAACCAGCGAGTCGAACGAACGGGCAGGCCCTGTGCCCGAGGAAGAAGAAGACTGGGTACGGCGTCGTGCTTCTAGAAGTGTCCTGCGCTGTAGAATCTCCTCCCGGGCTCTCCGGCGGCGCTCCTCGGCAGCTTCGCTCAGATCTTCAGTCATGGAGATGTCTTGCGGCTGCTGATATGCCGCCCTGCGGCGTTTGCGCTGCTCGATCCATCTTTTAAACTGCGGGCTTTCATAGACGGCAACACCGACTACCACGAGGACGGAGACGGTGATTACGAGTCCTACAAACTTGTCAGCCTTGGTAGATTCTCGGACGGCTATGAGATGGCCATTGATCGGGACTGCATGGATCACATGATTGTATTGGACGGTACCTTTTACCAACGGCATAGGCATTGTGCAACGGCTTGCTCTAGCAGTAGTTTAATTAACACGGATGAGGACGAGGCCCGGCCGCGAATGCAGGGGTGATATCTGCCTTTGCTGCGGCTGCTGCCTGTCGTCATTGACGCCCTGGAACAGTAATGGTAGCGCTTATTCATCTGATAGGCTCAAACCCTATCAATCCCATAGCGCTGGCTTATCGGACAAACCCCGCAGCGCCACCACGTGACTTTTAAGCCCTTATCAATAGCCCTAATTGCTGGCCTACTTGGGCAGTGTTGACGGCGACGACAAACATTGTCTTGTACGCGTCCTTTGATCCGGACGAGCAATTCTACCAGCGTGATTCCACAGGCCAACTGAAATGGCGGGACCTACACAGAGGACTCTTACTCTGACTGAGGAGCTCGACAAGCTCGAGCAATCGATCACATTAACGCTGCAGGGTGAGTTTGGCGGGACAATGGAGCGTCAATCAACCCTGCTAATAGGATGACCGACAGAGATCGACAGCAACTTTGCCCGCGCCCATCGGATTGTCACGACGAGCATTCTCCCCATTGTTGAGCAGTATGCTGAGCACTCAAAGCAAGTATGGGAGGGAGCCAAGGTGGGCAACAGTCTTCCTGGTCGGAGTGGAGGGGCTATGCACTAACGGATGCAGTTTTGGAAACAATTCTTCGAGGCCAGCGCCAATGTGTCGCTGTCCGGGTACGAAGAACAGCCTGAGAGCGCAACGCAGCAGCAGGAGGAGGGGGAAACGGTGACAGAGGATGCCACGGAGAACACCACGCACACCTCGCTGAGCGAGTCGGAAGAGCACGTGCAGGTGGATCAGAATGACGGCGATGGCCTGGACATCTCATCGTTGACTATCTCACCGTCCCATAGCACGCCCCGGCCACCAGCCGTATCAACCGCTGAGGACCAGACAATATCCTCCATACCTTCACCAGGGGCATACAAGATGCCGCGACCGGAAGAAGGCAGGGACCAGGACGTTGGAACTTCTAGCCTGGAGAGCCCTATCCCTGTCACGCCAGGTCGCAAACCTCATGACGACGACCCAATGTCATCTCCCCTTGGTCCTCCTCCAACTACCACTGCCACCAATCGCAAGCAAACCGAACCAGTCCTGCATCGCGTTCTCGACAAAACATACCGCGTTCAGGCAACTCCGCTGTCAAAGGGCGGTCAGTATCGACCCAAATTCAAAGTCAGCACTACCACACCTGCCGGGGATCCCGGCCGACGTATCACCGCACACGGCTTGTACGACTCCCCGCCCTCCAGCCCCGAGCCGGAAGTCCCCAAACTGCATGAAGAAATCTTCGACTCGCCCATCCGCGGCGTCAGCCAAAAGAAGACACCTCGTCAGAACAAACACATCCTCAGCAGCGCGGCGCGCGCCACGCCGAAGCCTGGCATCAGCGTGCTCACGCCGGTCAAACCTCGTGGCAGCGGATACGGGTATGGACTCGACGATGATGACGACGATGATGATATTTTCGACGCCAGTCCGCCAAAGACCATGCAATTTCATATTCCGCAGAGTCGATTGCTCAAAACGCCAGGTGAGCCTCTCCCTTTCAAAATTGTTAGCGCATCCCGTTGACAATAAACAGCTAAGGAAGCCTCCAAGAGGATCGTGTCTGGAATCCTCGCAACAGCCGGCGCAGATAGCACGGCCGACCACGATCTGGATATCCCGCGCGAGCATGACGCGGAAGAGCATAGCCCGACGGTCGTAGGGGCTCGGCGGAAACTGGAGGATGAGACGGATGTGATGATGTAGGTTACTCTAGCACATGGAGGGACGGGTGGCAGGGTTGCTGTACATTCTCGTCCATCATACTCCCTAACGAATCTTAGATACTATAGATGAGCAATAACACCGGATTGTAGCTACGGCTAAATGGTACATACAGCAAAATACTCGCCCCCTTTGGTCTAACGTCCCTTTTCCGACTCCGTCTTCTCTCCCCCAGGCCCCAGCATCACCCGCTCACCAGCTTGCCCCGGGGCCCAAAGACCTCGAGTTCGAAAACAGCCGTGCCTATCACGTGATCCATGATCAACGATGGATTGGGGGGAAATGTGGAGTATTGACATCGTCGATTTCGTTACTGTTGATCCAAACAGAAGCCCTAATACGGTGTCGGCTCGATGAATGGATGGGTATATATATATATATGTGTGTTTCTATTTAACTTCCAGGGTTTCCCTGTACTACGTAGAGGATGTTAAAAGGAGGAACACACCCATCCCATCGAGCTGACAACGAATAGAGCTTCAGTTGTGATATTGCTTAGGGAATCATCCAAACGTGGACAATACTTCGAGTAATGCTGCGTCCAGTATACTCTGTGTACCTAATTCTCACTCATCAGCCTCAACCTCAAATCCCTGGCTCTTCCAAATCGCTTTGGCAATGTCCACGAGCTTATCGCTGTCAAGTTTGATATCTTTTTCTCTAGGACTGTCCGGTGTGCGAAGAAAGAGCCGTTCGAATTCGATAATCAAGGGGACTCCATCTACGACGACGTTGTCGTTGTCTTTGGAGATGGAGACGAATTGCTCTCGGCTGGGTTCTTTATCGTGGCCTCTTGTCCACTTCTCGATGGTGATACTTGAGTTGCGTCGGTTTGCACGCATTGTGAGGACTGCCTGTACCGCCCCATCGGCCTGTCGAAGCCAATATTTGACATCACCCATCAGTTTTCTGGGCGTCTCCGACACGGCCACCTCCAGCACCACGGTCGGCCAGTCCTTCGTCCATCCCCTAGGTACTTTGATAGGGCGATACTGCTCATCCGGTCTCCTCGCCCCCTCATTTCCGAAGCGACAGGCTTTTGAACCGGATAACAACTTGGTGCGCATCCCCATCGGCTCGAGGGCCGTCATCAGATGCCAGGTGAAATGTGAACCGGCAACTTCGTGTTCTTCTGGTACCACCATCTGGGCGAGCAACAAATGCTGTTTTCTATCAAATGAACGCCAGCTTTCGGAAGGGATTTCATCGTGAGAATTGAGGAAGTCGCGCGCAAACGTTCCTTCCTCTACACCTGTGAAGAGAACCCATTCACTATCTTGCTCGTCCCGTGCCCCATTTTGTCGCCGTTTCAACGCCATCTCCTCCCAGATGCTCCAGAACTGCTGTATCCCTTGGTATGGATATCGTTCGACTTCCGGTCCCAAGTCCAGAAAGCCTTCGTCCTTATGGCTGTTTGCATCAGGTGCTGCGGACGTTTCTTGGTGCATTTTGCTTTGACGAGGTAAATGATTCACCTGAATCTCTATGAGAAGAGGAGCTGCTTCTTGTGTCGTCGGTTAAACTCCAGAAAGTAAGTTCTCGATATTTTCCTTAGGGAGCGTCGACACTCCTGAAGTTCATTACGTCAAGACCATATTACTAAAATATTACCACTCCATTTCGATTCCGACATTAAGTACAGCAAAGCAATGATGATCTTGCAACAGGAACTCTTCTGTCTTGGTTCATAAGTGATTCCCAGGGTTGACAAGCCGAAGCTGTGCCTGCTGGCGGGAGGTCGTGCCGTACTAGACTATTTAAAATTCTCCTCGCCCCTTAGCCGATGTCGTATTCTTCCTATTGGAATCCTTTGCTTCACCAGACACATCTATGGCAAGGCCCATTAAATTCTCGCGGGCCAGCTCGATATTTTTTTTTTTCTCAGGACTAGCCAATGGAAGGAGGAGGAGTCGTTAGAATTCGATGAACGTTGAAATTGCGGCATATACCTGCTGAGCCATGATGCTTGTTCCTTATAGTAAAACCATTGCCTCAGAGGTGATGTGGTGGATGCTCATTCACTGGAGAGAAGATAGGTTCGAAGCAGACAAAGCCCTGTGGACAGCGTTTCAAAAATAACAAAAGCTATAATCCAGTTCATTTGTGAATATGACAAGCATGAGAGTAGAATCACACGAACAGCAAGATCTGGACACTGTTCTGTGCTCCGCAACCGTCGGACATTGGGGAATATTACGGACAGCTACTATCTGCCGCGGACAATGACACCATGTAGATGTTCTATCAACTTCTGTACAGCGTCTCAGATAAAGAAGAGAGTGGCATGAAGACGCCCATTGTTATCCATTTTTACCTCAAGTCTGCTCGGCAATATCATCAATCGCATCTCCAAAGATCTCATTCATTTGGCGGTACAAGATCAAGAGCTGCCGTAAGCTTCTCTCTAGGAGGGCCCTGTGATCGTCCTGCTACTGGAAGTCGACGGCACAAGCGGGATCCGGTACAATGCGGTTCCAGTTGTTCGGCTGATGTTGGAGGTAGTACCTCCCGTGGATGCAAGAGCCGAAATTGGCGACGTTGGGAAGCTGGACCTATCATATTTGACATGCTTTTGCTACTTGCTCTTCTCTTTGTGAGGGCTAGTTCTACGCTGTCCCACAAGACCCTACATTGCTCCTCGAAGAAGCTCTCATAAGTTTGTTAGAGGGATGTCGGTCGTAGGGCTCGGTTCCTAGAGCCGAGTTACGCATGTGGAGTGACTGAGGGTGCGGCTGAATATCCGGATTTAGTGTGTCTTCTGATTGGTCTTGTTCACCTCTTCGCCCAGTGGCTTCACTGCTCCTCGCCATTCTACAAGTGTGTTATCCAAAGTATTGATTTCGTCTCGTATATAGATTCATTCTTGAGGGAGGAACAGGAATCAGATCTTCTGTTTTCTTTGGTGTTTCTGTCTACAATCTTAATTGGTCGTGCTGTGCCAATAACCTCCTTGCTATCCCTCTGGACACATGTCCTCCAACTCTTTCCAAAATTATGGTATTGACTGGCACCGCCCAGCCATGTTCATGGGGATCATCTAGGGGCATGGCTTGATGGATGCTCGTTTTCTCGATGAAATGAACAGACGAAATTGACGAGTTGCTTATACTTGATTCACCAGCAGGGGCTGTGCTAGGCTGTATGTGTGAGGATGCTCATTGGCTCCGGATGCGCCACGCAAGAATGCATGGCAATGATCGTGTCGTTGATTCTGCAATCTGCAAGTGCTATCAGCGCTACCTCTAGGTAGTTATGCACCAGCCTGACAGCCATTCCGAGCTTATGATGTCCGCAATAACTTCTTATCGCTGCCTGCACCTCTTCTCACAGCTATTCACGAGGAAGCTTGATTTTTTCTTTCTCTGTGTTTCGCTGAGTTCGTGCAGTTGGCATATGGTCTGAGTCAGGAAATTCTTGGGATAAGCATCGCAGTCGGTTCACTGTTCGCGACATGGAGTTTGCGGCGAGTGTTATTGCGGTCATCCAACTCGCAAGGACCATATCCGAAATATGTGGACAGTACATTAACAAAGTGAAAGGCGAGAAGCAAGAAATCCTCCAATTTCGACGGCAAATCGACGGCTTGCACGAAGTTCTGCAACCGCTTCACAGCCTTCTCGAGGACTCCAACTCTGTCGACTATCTCATAAACACTCGAGCTCTGTTCAATGAAGTGTCTCAGTGCTGTTCCACACTCAAAGACTTGAGGGAAAGAATCAGCCCGGAAATGGCTCAAGAGAAAAAGAGAGAAAGGCTCAAAAATGGGCTCAAGATAGTGCTCGGGTGGCCTTTGGAACGTAATGAGGTAGTTCAGGCCATTGAAACTATTGAACAATATAGGTCACGC
>NW_027192335.1:208744-224252 GCF_041956635.1 Thermomyces lanuginosus | reverse complement strand
AAGGGCACCTAAGAAGAATACATGCAGCACCAATCATTACTGGAGATACCTAACTACTAGACTACAATCCCGCAAGCTGCGACTCAGTTCCTGAAGCTAAGAGGACGCTGCTCCGTTATATCGCCGTAGTGAGTCCATTACGTTGGCCGGCCAGCCTCTGAAGTGAGTGGCTCCTCGGAAATCACATTAAAATACGAGGCACAACGATATTTGACTTGACTACGGAGTGGATTGGATTCTACTTTCTACCAGCCACTCCAACACCACCGAGCAAGCCCGGATATCTTATGCGTAAAAAAAAAATGGTGAATGAGACGCAACAGCGTCGATTCGACATTGTCGGATCTCTGCCTCTGGAGCTCACGATTCAGGTTATCCGTTATCTGGATTGCACGGACATCATCCGGAGTCAAAGAGTGCGTCTTGCTGCTCATTTGCTGATATGTAAAACTCGCAAGGTAGTAATATTCTAGGTATGCTAACAGGGCCCTTGATAGGTGTCGAAACAATGGCACGCACTCCTCTCGAGTGAAGCAATTCTTAAGCAGTCCTTGCGCGAAAAGTTAACATCTCTGGGTCTGGACCTGAAGGGTACGAATGTACCGATTGACAACGCGAATCGCTATTTCCAATGGCATCATAGGATACAATATGGTCGGCCGATCAAGAAGATCTTCCTACCCTGGACGGCAGAATCGACCCTTTCGCCTGTTACGGCCAGGGGTATCACCTATCACTCACGCCGACTGTGCTATTTCATTCGGAGCGACCAGGACATCTACATACTGAATCTCGAAACAGGAGAGAGATCGACTTATTCCAGAGGATACGGCAACATTTGGACGATGATAAAGGGCACTGCGTTGTCCGATCGCTATCTTGTCGAAGTTGCGGCACAACCACTTGGACAACTGTAAGATGGTTTTGCTTTTTATGGTGTTTCCGTGTCGGGCCCTCTGACGTTGATACTCCAATATCGAGCGCAGGTACTCTACGGTCGCGACCGTGTGGGATATGCAGACATCACAAAGACTGATTAATCGCCTCCCTGATTATCCCCGCCTGTCATCTTTCGTAAAAGACAAGGTTGTCATTTCTTGCGGCCATGGAGGAGTGGATTGTTCTGTCTACATTTGGGATTTGACATCCAATCTGATCCAAAAGGTAGAGGGCAGGTTCTCAGACCCTAGCATGTTGCACATTGCCCCGGATGAGGATGTGTTGGTGGTATTCGAAGTCAACTGGAAGATGGCCACTCCCTTGGTGTGGCAGAGCAAGTGGTCATTGACAACCGGGAAGCTGCTGGAAGAGAAGCAATTCTGCCTTCCGCTGGAAGGACGTTTTCACATCAGTCCGCACAAGCGCACCATTTTCCGAGCACTATTTTTCGATTCTACCTTCAGCTACAGAACAGTATCCTGGCATGCTCTTGCAAGAAGCAACGGGAAGCAAGCCGACCTCCATCTCATCTACGACTACACTGCCGACGAGCTGCGCGCTCGATGGATCGAATGCGCCGGTCTCCACAGAGAACCTTACAACTTCAACCGTCCCGCCATTCTAACTCCTAACTTTACCTACTATTTTGCTCTAAACATCAAACAGCCAGCTGTTTACAATGTCCCCAGCAGCACAACAACCTTGCTCCCGGACAAGTTGGACACCCGGGTGGTCGCTGGTAGCGAATCGTTGCAGGGACGATTCGCACCTTTTTTTCATTCCTTTGGCGACCAGGAGGTTTTTGGCCTGGCCGGTGAGGGCGGAGTTCAGCTCTGGTTTTTCAATCCCAACTTTGTCCCCGACCTCCTGGACGGAAAGCTGTTGCGATTGGGGAACAATCATTGAGTATTGACAATTGAGAACAGAGAGAGAAAAATCAAGTTTTCAGCCTCTCATTACACATCCCCGTTCTGTGTTTGGATTTCTTAGTTGGCGCGAACTTCAGAGAGACGACGTTGTCTGGAAATGTATGCCGATACCTAACCGCCTGCGTTGAAGTGCACCACTTCCCAATTGCTGACGGCCAAGTTCGAGGGGTTGAGACCTCCAGCTGTTACTACTTTCCATGTGCAGCTTGCTCAACAGCTTAGGTCTTATTGTAACAAGGACCGACCAGCCCGAGTTGCATGTATGTAAGCTGACAAAGAACCAGGGCAATCTCCTCTACCACTCTCTTCCAAAGTTTTCATCCTGGAATATTGGCTACACAGGTGAATGAGGCATACAATATTACTAGTATCACCATAATGAAGACCGAAACGAGCTGAACGATCAATTGAGTAGTCTATCAGGTATCACATCGAACGCTTTCAAAACCACGGGCTATTATAAAGTACCTCGTCGAGGCAGGCAGACGGCATCGTCCCAAAGGGTTCACATCAATCGATCGAAGGGCAGGCACCACGCTATTAGTTTGATAGAGTTTGGGGTAATGGATAACCAACCATGCACGCAAATTATTAAGTTGATAATAGTAAATAAAATCAACCCGCTTTTGCTTTTTGCGGCATGCATCATGATGATGAATGCAACACGACCCCGGTTGAGGGCGACTCAGTTCATCATGAGTAATCCCATTTTCCTCCCAACGATTTCTTCGAACCGAACCAAACCAAAAACCAGAGGGGAGAACAAGAGTAAAGCAAGCCAGGATATCAAATCGAGAGCTCCGAAACATTAAGTGAATTACTGCTCGGGACAAACGAAAAACAGACACAAACGCCTCGAATAAAATCCCCATTTTTTTTTCTGTTTTTGACTAGACGCGTCTCGTAGAAGCAGTAGAACCGGGAACGGCCCCAGGGCAAGTCACCGGTCCCATCGGATGCGGATTAGTAGGATTGGTATTCGAATTAGTTGCGGTGGTAGTGTGCGAGTTCACACCCATAGGTGCCGAGGTCGCCATCGACATCGACACATCCTGCCCGCTATGGCCACCATTGCCATCCCACCACGAGGGAACGTTCATGTCGTCAAGGTCCGGAAAATCGGGCAAGCCGCCATTCTGCAGCAGCGGCGCGCCCAGCGTCTCGTCCGCGAACAGTTTCAAGTCGTGCTCGGGTGCGGAGGTGGTCCAGTTAAAGTTGATGTCATCAAGGTTGAGGTTGCTGCTCGGTGGTGGCGGCGGCGAAGGTCCCATGGTCGTTGCGGGGACGTTTGGCTTCGGAGGAGACGGTGTCGACGAGAGAAGCGAGGAAAGAGGAGGCATCATTCCGGGTGTCGTAGTTGTTCCAGCTGAGGTAGTTGGCGGCATTGTCCTAGGCGGTGGCGCCTTGCCAGGCCCGGTACCCGGTACGGTCGCGGTCATTCCGGGGGCTGTATTGCCGACGGTTCCGGGTGTCGGAACCGAGCCTGACGAGGACGCCGTGCTCGGCGACAGTGTCCCCGAAGAGGACGAATCATCAAGCCGGGACCGCTTCTTTCTCTCATCATCGGGGTTCGAAGATGACGCGCTGTTCGTATTGGACGATGCCGACACCCGCTTTGTGCTCTTCCGCATGTGATTCGCCCACCTCCGTTGGAGACTGACCAGGAAATCTCGCGTACGCTTCGCATTTTCAAATGACTGGCTGAGCTCATCCAGAGCCCGGAAGCAGACATTGAGATGGCCAGCCATGGTCGCATGATCATCTCGGTCCTTCTTGCTGTTCTTGTTCAGTGACGGCGATGTTGTGATGGTCACAAAAATCAGCATCAATGCGGCCGTGAAGATAATCGCCACCACCTGGTTGTTGATCCTCCGGAATGTATAGAACTTTTCATAAATCCGAAGCAGCCGCGCGATAGCCGTTGCGCTCTCAATGCATGTTCGCCGCGCGTGCTGGTATCCCGGTCCTTGCTTCGGGTTCTGCGGCTGGATGTAGTCTTTCGACACCCAGGGACGGTGGACAAAGATGACAATCTGGTGGTATTGCATGCTTTTTTTTTGTTAGTTTGTCATCGGACACGAAAATTTCAGAAAGACATACTGAAGCATCAACAGATGCGGAAGCACCGGTTCGGTATCATTGTCCAGGTCGACCTGGAGGTTGGAAGGAAGGTTCGCCTTCCAAGCAAAGAGATCCTGGGTAACTTTGTAATTCAGCTTTTGAAGTTCATGGCGCGGAATCGTTGCGCAGCCATAACTAGTCAAGTCAGTCAACGCCGTTGCATATTTGCTCGCAGGAGACGCACAGAATATGGCCCAGAGGAGTAATCATCTCCCATAGGTTGGCAAACTGCCGGCTGATCAATTCACTAGGACTCTTAAGTCCCCCTTGGATGCACTTGGGTGGCTCCACGGCCCCATACGGATACCAAATCTCCTCCTTGGCGCGGTTCAGGTCTGACGCCGGCTTGGGCACGGATACGTCGCCTGCATTCATCCGGAAAGGTCGGCCGAGATAGAAGCCCCAGAAGCTGTACCATTAGGATGGGTCCATCATGTCAAGAGCGCGGCTGCTTACTGATCGGCAACGTTACTGCCCCAGAACGCGATTCGGCGGACTTCGGCCTCCATCGGAGTCATTCGCCCTTCCTCCACGTAACGCTTGGTGTCCATGTGCAGTCCAAGATCCAATGCCAAGCGCATAGACATGCCTGCATAATCAGCCTCAGGTTCTGCGCTCGAAGTCTAAGATGTACCTACCGCTATACAGCCAACCACGCGCATCGCGGTTCGATGCCGCCTCGTGACTACTCAAAATAACCAGTGCCTGCACCGTAGCAACGCAAGGCGAGTCAAGTTCGATCTCAAGCAGGGCCTTTGCCCGGTCTGCAAAGAACTCGGCAAGGGATTTGGGAAAAGTAACGAATGTCGGATGATAACGGGCCTCAAAGGCAGCGCCCAGCGCGCACCTGCGGACGTTAGTAAAGTCAGCACATAGGGAGAAGAAAAACTTACATAGCATTCGCCAGCACCTCCGAGTAAAACGGGGTATCATCGTTTTCGTTCCTCCACCGCGCCCGCGCCTCGTTAAACATCTGCCGATCTACCACGTACAGACTCGGATTCTGCCACGTAAAGTAGAGCTCGATCAAATGATCTTCCAAACTGGCATCGACGGGCTGGCCCAGCCGCTGATGATTCAAGAGTTCCTGGCCGTCGTGTCGCACGGACCGGACATCCGGGCCCGGTCGCTGTGTCGACGTCGACGACACCTCTACCAAGTTCAAATTGGACGTTGGTCCGTAATAGCGGAGATGCCCATCGCTGGCCAGTTTCAGCGTGCCCATGCGCGCCGACAGCTGCTCAATGACTTCCCTCTCGGCCTCGTCAATTTCCGAGTCTGACTCCTCCTCATCCATTCCCGGGTGCCATCCGTTCGGCACGTAGGTGGTATCATATTGGCCTGACTGGTTTCCTGCGTAGCCGCGATCCTGCGCATTCCCTGAATGATTGATATCGTTATACAGGCCATTCAGGCACTCAGCCGTCGGCAAGGCAAAACTCAGATTGTGGTCGGCGCACTGAGTTGGTTGCTCGGACGGTGCTTTCGACGAGGGAATGGAAGAGGGCGCAGAAGAGGGCACAGAGGAAGGCACGGAATTCGTCTGAGAGGCTGTCGTCACCGGGACGCCATTTGTCTCGGGCTTTCGCGTCGCATTATTCGAATCATTACGATGATTATTATTATTATTTTGTCTCACCACGCCGCGGGGGATCTGCAAAGTGTCCAAGACTCGGTTGATGCCCTGCTCGGCCTCCGGATTCATGGGCGGTGGCTCGAGTCCATGATCATAAATAAATTGCGATAGCTGATCGATTCGAGCCGAGAATCGCTCGGTTGCAGCCCGCAGGGAGACCCTAGAATGTCGTCAGTCACCTGTCCGAACGACATGTAAACACCGTCATCTCGGTACGAACTTTCGCTTATCATCGCCATGCTGATATCGACAGTCTTTATTCTTCTTCTGACAGTTCATGCAGTTTGGCGTGGCACCATCGCACTAAATCGATGATTATGATCAGTCAGCAACAACCAACCCTGGCTCACCCACTCAGGAGCCCACGTACCCGAATCTTGCTCTCCCGGCATGGCACACAGGCCGTTGTCACGTGCTTCCTGGGCGGCTTCTTCGTCTGCGTCGACTGAGTCGACGGACGCGATTCCTGCGGCGAGCCGGCCATGTTTGCGGTTTTCAGTGCCAGTTTTCTATTATCCCAACACTTCTTGTTTTCCTCGTCCCTGCCCTTGTTGGGGACGCCTTTCTCTCGCGCTTTGCAGGCGGGATCTGACGGTCAACCAGGACCTAGGATGCTATCCACAATGGCTCCGGTGTCCCGCCGCGTATGGAGGAAATTCATCTTCCCGCGTGCCATCCAAAGGGCGCTGCGACAGGAACAGAAGAGACTTTTGTCTTTGGGACACTGAGGGTTGAAGTCATACACTGAGGCCCGAGGGTTTTTTGGCCTGGCGAAGAATGCCCCTGTGGGTGCGGGGAGCGTCGATCCACTCACAATGCAGCGTTAATGTCCACGTGACCGCCAACCAGTGATTAGTAATGGGCGCGGCTGCCATGGCCCGCTGCGACTGGCCAAACCGGATTTCGCGGAGGCTTCTGGTCCCGCGTTTCTATTTCCAGAAACGTCACCGCTTGAACCGGCTGACTCAGACTGGCCAGCTGGCCAGCCGCCACTTGTGGTTTTGGAGGAGTCCAATCAATCAATGTATCATGAGATGAGTCTTGGGAATTATGTATCATAATTGAGATGATACTGAATCCGGCGGTCCGTCTGGCACAAGGGGGGCTTGGCTGCACGCCCGCGGGGGGGATAGATACCAACCGAAAATCGATGCCGGGGGGGCGCCTGATACCACTTCGAAAGTTTTCGACAGATCTTCTAGAAGACAAAAAGGTCGATGGCGCTAGGGGCGGGTGCTCTGGGCTAGGCCGCGAGGGAGATGTTCACCTGACAGCAAAAAAAATAAAGCTTGAATTTAGGCTCTGAATTTAAGCAAAGATTGCCGAGCGACTAATCACGAAACAAGTAAGTTAACTTATTTGAATTGAACTGGCGGTGGTTGGCATCATGCTGTACAACGCAAGCTTCGGCACTTTCTGTAGTTAAATCCGTAGGGCTACTCCGTAGTTCATACATACATGCTCCGTACAGGATTTTAGCAATTAACCCGCGAG
This sequence comes from Thermomyces lanuginosus, assembly GCF_041956635.1. Taxonomy (NCBI): domain Eukaryota; kingdom Fungi; phylum Ascomycota; class Eurotiomycetes; order Eurotiales; family Trichocomaceae; genus Thermomyces; species Thermomyces lanuginosus. The sequence continues at coordinate 217,133 of NW_027192335.1, read as the reverse complement.
TACGTCCGTCTGGCTCGTGCATTGCAGGAAGGAATCGAGCAGGTATACCACAGTAAAATAGGATAAAAAATAACTATATACGGAGTACTTCGGTAGGTAGGTATACACCTATAACCATTCTCATGGAACAATCCCAAGCGCCTGGTCTTAGGGCCTGGAAGCCCACTACCGCTAGCCCACTACGGTCTACGGAGGACTATTGAGGCTTAGATCGTATTGGCCCCCGGCTTGAGCCCCTGGTTCTGAATCACCTCAACCCAGTAGCCATCCGGATCCAAGATGAAGGCGACGTTTCGCATCCGCCCATCCGTCAGCCGCTTCTTCCAGTTGACCCCCAATGACTCGAACCGCTCGCAAGCCGCTTGCAGGTCATCGACCGAAACGCCTGTGCCGCCACACATTAGTCTCCCCACCATTCGGGTCATGTGAACGGAAAAAAAAAAAATTCAAGGAGTAAACTCACAGATATGACCAAAGCCTTGGGGCTCTGTGTTACCGTTGTGGTAGACAGGGCCCTCCTGATTCTCCGTGCCATAGTTGTATGTGAGCTCCAGGAGACCCTCCCAATCCGCCACGGGGTTGTGCGCGTCGGCCTTCACTTCCGGATTCGAGCCGGGATACCCCAGGAAGTACAAGTCAAACTTGTTTTCTGGGTTCTTGACGGTCCGGAGGAGCGTCATGCCCAGCACCTCCTGATACCACTTGAGACTGACCTCCGCAGACTTGACGCGGATCATGGTGTGGTTCAGCCGGTAGTTGGCCGGGTCCGTAGTCGCGGGCTTGTTGTCGAGGTTACGGCTGATGATCTCAACCCAGTAGCCGTCCGGATCCTTGACGAAGGCGATGTTCTTCATGCGCCCATCGGTCAGCTTCTTCTGGAACGGATAGCCGGCATCCTCCAGCCGCTTGCAGGCATCCTCGATGTTGTCGACAGAGATGGCGATGTGTCCAAAACCGCGGTACGGCTCCGTGTTGCCGTTGACGACGCTGTAGTTCGGGTCGTTCTCCGTGCCATGGTTGTGGGTCAACTCCAGCACGCCGTTGCGGTCTGAGAAGTGGTCCTTCTTGCCCTGCAGCGACTTGGGGCCATCGTAGGCGAGGAAATAGAGCGTAAACTTGGCGTCGGGGAAGTCCAGCTGATCAATCTGGCTCAGGCCAAGGAACTTGTAGAATTCCACTGTCGGTCGTCAGTAGGCGGATGATTTCCTTCCTTCAAAAAGAGAGGACAACTTACGCGATCTCTTCGGGTCTTTGACCCGAATCATAGTATCTGTTTCCCATGTCGGTCAGAAATTCCCCCCCATCTCCGAGGAAGTCCACATGGTTCAAGGATTAGTCACGTACGGTTCAGCTTGTAGGTCGAAGTCTGCGTTGCAGCCGCCATGGTGCTTAGAGCTCTCCCAAACCCTGGGCAGATCCGTCAGTGATTGGTCCCAACGAGAGCACAAGCTAGTGTACCTTGACTGAAGCGGAAAGATGGATTGAGGACCCTTATGGTAGTGGAAGAAACACAAGGCAAAATTCGTCGGGTCAGCAAGGATGTCATTTGACGTAAATACTGGCACGCTACCGAGTCTCCTCCAGATATCTCAATCCGGTTGTTTGCAGCAATTACTGGTACTGTATCTGCGGGGCTTGTCTGATGCTGTAGAAACTTGAGATGACGAAATTTCCTGGAACTACTAACCGTTTTCATTTGTTTTCCATGCTTATCAGGAGATCTGAACCATGGTCCATAGCTCCTATCAACCTTGTCCTTAACTATCTGCTCTGTACAGGTAATACGTCCATAGCTCTGAACGCGCTCAATATTCCTGAATCCATGAGCGCGTGCAAAATGTTTAGAAATCCCAGCCTTGACAGATGCGGGGCATGGAGGGGTTGTCCTGATGTTCTCCAAAATCGGGAGTTGTCCGACTGGTCATTGCCGGCCGAGACGGCTCATTACCCGCACGTGACTCTGTAGGCACTCATCCGGTTAGTTACATGACCCTGTTAGCTAAGTAGTTAGATTCAACCTTATGAAACCAATTTGGTCCCGTTCCCCCCACAGTTGGCAAGATGGCCGAGTTGGTCCAAGGCGTCAGGTTAAGGTTAAACCTTAATACAAAATGCGCAAGCATTTCCTGATCTCCGAAAGGGGACCTGGGTTCGAATCCCAGTCTTGTCATCTGATTTCCTTTTTTTCTACCTTTGGTTGTCTTCCTTTCCAGTCGTACCTGTTAGAGCCCGCTGCCTCAGGCGCCCGTATCTTGACAGGGCTAGGGCCTATACTTCACGTGACCCACCTTCGGTATTTAGTTCTAGTTCTCCCTGTAACCCTTTTCTCTCCTTCATCCTTGGTATTCTGTATATAGCCTGCTCTAGATAGACGGTCTATGGACGATTACCGTGCCTAGATCTGAGGTTCCTAACAGTACCCAACGACCTTTGTTTTATATTTTTTTTTTTTTTTTTTTTTATTAATCCTCAGCTAGGCTAACTCGCTTTTTGATATTTCGTATTTCCATATCTATCTTTTGGTTTATATAGCGTCTCGATCGAATGCATTTTTCAGTCGTGGGGGATGCGGTGCGTAAATTCTGGGAACTCGGTCAAAAATATATATATACCTAGAGGTACCTATATATATCCTGCCAGACACACTGAAAGCCCTCGCAGAACTTTCACAATGACAATAGCCAAGAGGGATTAAAATTGAACTGCAGCAGAATCACACATTCTTTCATTACGATGTAACTACCTATCATGATACTTACAACAAGCAGAAACGTCAACACCACATCTATTGAATGACAATACCATGGCATATAAGCTAGGAATCACTCCACCGAGGAGCCCCTATAGTACTCACTCCCACACATTGGAAAACAGATCATCATTTCCAGCAAATCCGCTCAGGGGCTTTATAGTGGAGGATCCACCTGCAGAAGTACTCGTCGGCGCAGCGCTGGTCCAGCCGCCAAAATCCTCGTCTGCAGTGACTTCTGGCTGTGTGGTCGGCTTGGACGGGGCCCCCCAGCCAGCGCCAATGTCGTTGGACGTCAGTTTTTCTGGCATCTTCATCGTCGCCGACACTGATGAACCTGGGGCTTCAGTAGTGACGGGTGCGGGATCTGGGGTTCTCCAAGGATCACTAGCCCAAGGATCGATGCTGACGGAGGAGAGAACATTTCCAATGTTGGTCGTAGAAGTGGAGGTTGTTGCAGCGGGCTCAGTTGCAGGGGCCGGCCTTGTCGTCGAAGAAGTGGAAGAGAGATTGAATGCAGAAGTGATGGTTGGCTCCGCCAACGGGGATGTCGTCTTGGGGGCAGGCGGGGAAGTGGTAGTTGTCACAGCTGGAGCCGCCAAGTCGAAGAGATCGTCAGAGGCCGACGGTGTGGATTTCGTCAAAACCGGAGACGTTGGCTTTGCGGGAACGTTGAAACCGTTTGCGCTGGACGAAATCGAGGTGTTTCGAGATGAGGCCGGCTTAGGAGCTGGCTTGTTGAAGGCAATGCTGTCAAAAAGTCCGTCGCCGCCCGAAGTAGCGGAGGTCGCGGAAGCTGCCGGAGTCGTAGTCGAAGGGGGTTTGGGATTCGCCAGGCCGGCCAGAGAGGCGAAGATATCTGAGGTTTGGTTCTGCGGCTTGGAAGCCGGTGGTGATGAAGGTGCAGGCGAGAACGATAGCCCGCTGAACGCGTCTGTTAACCCTCCAAGGTTACTAGAAGACTGTGACTGAGAAGTTGCCGTATCGCCAATAGAAGATGTTCGCTCGTGCTGCTGAGGTTGTGGCTTTGGAGCTGTCGCATACAGTGACAAAATTGACTGCTTGAGGTCTGGGCGCGACATCCTCTGGTTACCAGATGTAGGCGTGGTGCTGGACGGACGACTAGTCGGGGTGGACTGAGTGTTGCCAAAAAAATCCAGCCCTAATAACGTATCTGACTGCTTCGCCGGTTGTTTCGGAGCCTGCTCCGTAGTCGAAGGTGGCGGTCGCGACACAGGCGTGGGACCCGTTGTACTGGGGCGCTCTTGCGGGCTTACGACGTCATCATCGAAAAGATTAACCGACTGCTGCTGCTGTCGTTGTGCGGTAGATGGGGCCGAAGGCGCTGTGCGCTGTGAGGCCGAGCGCTCTAACTTGGCCTTTTCTTGCACCACTGCGAGCGGCTAGATTCCGTCAGCCATTGCAGAGATGAAGATTGGATGCCGTCCCATACCGTGTCATCATCGTTCCCAAGGGTGGAGGGATCTGGCATAGGCCCGTCCATAACCCATCGTTTGAGCTCGTACTTCGTTCGAATGAAATTCTCAATTTTCCTATACCAAATCAGTTTGTCCGATCGATCTCCTGGGCTTGAAGACTTACGCCTCTGACGGAATATGACCTGGGGCCAGCTTGGCTTCCCAATACCTGCCATAGTCAGCCCGTTGTTCTCTTCCCGTCGAAGCGCGTAGCATACTTGTTGGCTCGAGCATTGCCCCATTTGATCACATTCTGCAATTGCTCATCGGTCCACGAGTCGAGGTCGACGGATTTGACGCGACTGATATGGGTACCCATTCCCCGATGAATACCCGAGCAGCGTATGCAGATGAAGACGCCGAGATTCCACGACGCCCATCGCGGATCTGAGGCGATTGGAAGTCAGAGACTGCCAGGAATCAGTCCAGTGGAACGAGGGTTCAAAAGCGTACGCTTGTTTCGTTTACAGTCAGCACAGATCTTGTTCGCCTCCAATTTCAGGAGATTCTTGACCGTCTGCTGGTTCTGGGCAGCGCGGTCTGGAGGCACACGCCGGGACATGGCTGCGGAAGGTTTTTTAGGTATATGCGATGAGGTTGGGAGACAGACAAGATTGTTTTTTTTGTTAGTGGCGGTGCGGAGGGGAGTTGGGCAGAGTTGGTTCTGGTGTCGGCCTGGAGGTAATTAGTGGAGGAGTGGCTAAACGCTATTCTGGCCTCCTTCTCGGCCACTCCCGATTCCCGAACAGTCAATCAAGCCCTCACAAGGTTCTCTCCTAAAGACAATTGACGCGTCCATAAGCCCCGTTACCTCCAAACCGCCTTGTTTATTTACTAATTTTTATTCTAACAAAAGAAATTATCACTTTTGCTGCTCATTCTTCTCGTCCTTGGCCCCTTCCTGCTTAGGCTCATCCTCCGAGAACCGCAAACTGATGCTATTCACACAGTGCCTCTCGTCAGTTGGGGTCGGAAATCCCTCTCCCTTGAACAGATGGCCCAGATGACCACCGCAGTTGCTGCAGACGATCTCAGTTGCCTCCCGTCCACTTGAATAATCCGGCTGCCGCGTCACTGCGCCGGGTATGGCATCGAAATAGGCTGGCCACCCGCAGCCCGATTTGAATTTGTGCTCCGCTTTATAGAGCGGCGCATTGCAGGCCGCGCAATGATAGGTGCCTTTGGAAGGGTAATGATTGTCGTACTCGCCGGTGAAAGCGCGCTCGGTGCCCTTCTGGCGAATGACACAGAATTGCACTTGACTCGTGGTTAGAACGGCCTTTTCAAAAAGAGTCAAGACGACGTACAGGGTGTGAGGATGGCCTTCCACTCCTCATCGGTTCTTTTATCTGGGAACGACATTTTGTCTTCTGCGCGGGACGTACTAAAGAGGGATCCGAGAACGGAGCTGAGAGAAACAGATTTCAGCACTGCGGGCGACGGTGCGCGGGGGCGCCAGGCGCAGAGGAGAGTATGAAGTGGTCGGGAGGAACAGAGAGGCAAAGTCTGGGCAGCTACTCGGAATAAAACAGGAGCTTGATGCCAGTGGGTTGAAAACGTCGTTTGCGAGGGGAGGGGAATGGCGCGATAAAAGTGGCGTCCAAATGCCATCGGCATCCGAGTGGATGATGACAGATCCGACTGTCGGGTTCGGAGATTGCGCCGGGACGATGCTGAATTATGATATTTCTAATCCTCAGCGGATTTGCGCGTGCCAGCGACTCTTCCAATATTGTAGTATCTATCTCGAATCTCGAATGTTTATTCAGTTCGAGTCTTCGATGACATAACTTTCATCGGACGCTGGAAGTCTGGACCGTACACTAGTTGATGCCTGAGGCAGACGTCATGTTCTTGCAAGTGCGCGGCTTAGCTTGGAAGTTAGCAGTCAACATGAAAGCTGATACATTATCTTGAATGAGTCACGGTTCAAACCGTTTTCCTGTCCCTCTTCTCTTAAATGAGTTCGTAACGACTGCGTGTTCACAGTCATCGTGATGTTCACGTGGTGGCCCAGTAGAGTCACGGTTTTATGTGGACTTTTCTCCAACTCTCAGCCCCGTGAAACTGTGAATACGTCAATGCTGGGTTTGAATCATCTCTTTCCACAGGTGATGCCTCCTATTACCGGATTGTTATTGGTTATTGGCGGTTTCAAGGATGGTTGAGGAAGCGAATAGTTTATTGCAGGTTGGTAGACGTCCCCTAGACTACTTGACCACGGAGAGTCGGAGACCAACATCAACCGTGTTTCTCCTGGGTAGGATCTCGAACGAGAATACTGTCCCTCGATCGATCCGGCGTTGTTTCGAGCCATCGTCTCGGACTATGACCTGACCGACCCGGATGGCCGCCGACAACTGCGGGAAACGCTGGATATCCTGAAAGCCAGCGCAGAAGCCCAGCAAGATCTCCCATTCGATCCGTCCGGGACGGGCGGTTTGGGACTATCGACGTTCAGCGACACTGAGAGCGCATCGCGACAGGATACATTTGACTCTCTAGCCGCGGACTCTACGGACCTGCAGTCTGAATTCTCGTCCCTCACTATTGATGACAATGGCAAGCCGGATACAGGGTCCGCGGGGTTGTCCGGCCTCGCCAAGATGACGGTTGAACAGAAGACGAATTATTTGTGTGAAATGTTTCCATCCATAAAGCGGTACACTGTCGAACATGCGTTAAGTAAATGTGGACACGACGTGGAGAAGTCTATGGACGTTCTACTCAACCTCGCGTTTTTCGAGGACCAATCTCGAGACGATGAGGATCTCAAGGTTGTTGTACCGAAGGGGATCGAAGGGTTTGCCGATGATTCGTTTGCCCAGAAAAAGAAGAGGAAGAAGCGGAGAGCGAAACTGGCGCAAGAAAGCTCTTCCTCATCACTTGACTTGAACGACGCACCAGTTAATAAGTGGGATGACGCGAAAAAAGACATAGATTACATTTGTACAAGAACAACTCCAGTCTTGAAGAGGGAAACAGTCACTTCGACATATCACAAAATGGGCGCCTCCCTTTCCCGCACGATCCAGACTCTCGCGGAAAGTCATAGCCGAGCCGCAAGTAAACCTGCTGCTGCTGCTCAGGCTGCAGAACTTAGTGAACGGTTCCCTTCTATTCCCTCGTCTACATTGTACGGGCTGCTTTACATTGCGGGCAACTCGGTCTCGGCAGCCGATGAACTGGCCACCGCTATGCTGGCGCCGCGCACACCTCGACTAACGGACATTATCCAGTTCAACGTTCCGCGACCCGTTCTGGACAACGAAGAAGCACCTGCCAGACCCTCAAAGTCGTTTTCTTCGGCTTCCGACTACCACAGCGCACGCCTCGCCGCCGAAGCGCATTATGCTGCCAGCTCAGAAGCCTTCTCCAAAGCGGCGCTCGCCTACCGCCGCAGCAAATCCGACCGATTGATGGGTGGCGCGGCCGCGTACTACTCCGCTGTTGGCCGCGACCAGGCCCAGAGGGCAAGGCGCGAGATGGCTGCGGCAGCAGACAGCCTAGTAGACAGCCAGTCGACGGCAGACACCCTTGATCTGCACGGTGTCAGCGTCGCGGACGGCGTGCGCATCGCCGGCGAGCGCGTAATGCAATGGTGGGAGTCCCTGGGTGAGAAAAGATATGCACCCGGCGGAGCGGCGCGTTATCCGTTCCGTATTGTCACGGGTGCGGGCCGTCATAGTCGAGATGGGACGTCGCGGCTGGGGCCGGCCGTGAGTAAGATGCTGGCGAGGGAAGGGTGGCGGTTCGAGGTTGGGGAAGGGGTCTTGGCTGTGACAGGCAGGATTCGACGATAAATATGACTATGTAGCTATTTATGAATATGAGTACATATTCCGTACTAGAAACTTACGATGATGACGAGCTTGTATGTTTTTCTACCGAGATTTATAGACTTTGGGCAACGGTCATTAGGATGATATCGCATGGTTATCTTTATGGTTCCTAATGCTTGCCCCTTCCATCAAGGGATGGCAAGATGGCCGAGCGGTCTAAGGCGGCGGATTCAAGTCCCGCTATCGAAAGATGCAAGGGTTCGAATCCCTTTCTTGTCACTAACCGTCCCATATCTTTTTTTTTCTCCTTTCCCCTCCCATCTTCAACACATCCTTTGCAACACTATTATGACTACTCGTGCCCGCACCCCTATCGGGGA
>NW_027192335.1:78869-205490 GCF_041956635.1 Thermomyces lanuginosus | reverse complement strand
CCCCTGATAGGGGTGCAGGCACGAGTAGGTACCTAGGTACCTAGGAAATTACAAGCCCTAGATAATGCATACAGGTTGTGCGTAAGAAGGCAAAAGTTGGTCTCTCGAAATCTAATTATTGCAATCGAGGTGATAAACTGCTCTGTTGTACAATACCTTATCTAGAACTACCTGACAAATACTCGAGAGTCGACTGCTAGTTGGATTGGCAGGCACAGATCAAGCATTCCATGTAGTAGTAGGGTTGGAATCAGGGGCATGCAACTCTTTCACAGGAAAGCTTTGATATATACTTATATATTTTGCCAGAATGCTGCTAGATGATATGGATAAGTACTGACCTTGCAAATTTTGCTCTTATTTGTGGCGTCCGGATTAACACCAGGAGTCCCTAGTAAAGTTAGTAATTCAGACCATCAATTTGGCCTTTTATTCAGGTGAAAATGACGGAAGAAGCTGGAAGAGAGAGAATGAAAAACGAGATTGGCATAATGCAAACGAACTAGTACGTGTATTACCCCTATCTACCTTGGTACTTATACTGATAGTCACTCGTGTCCATGAAACGCACTGGATTCCCCCTGCATCATCAGATTTTCCCGCAGCAAAGGTTGCGCCTGAGCTTCACGAGGATCTTCAATGATGAGAGATTCATTCTTGCCTTCTGCCACAGTGACAGGATTCTTGCCTTTATTTTCCACCCATCTCTTCGTTGAGCTCCTCGTCGGCTTGTGGGATGCTATCTGTGTTCCACCAGACGTCTCATTCTTTTGATCGTACAGATTGGTAGTAAAGATGCGGCCTTGGGACGTTTTATTGAGGTACTGACGCATTCGGCTCATACTGGCCCGACCCATCAGGGTAAAACCCAGCGTGATGAAGGCGATGAGAATCGTCAGGAAGAGCACGATCAGTGCCGGAATGGCATACGGCCAGCGATAAAGCGCTCTTCTTTGTATGAGTTTAACAGGGTGGGTATTAGAACTCAACTCTGACTTCTCAGTGTCTCGTTTATCGAGACTTTTTGTGCTCTGCATTCTCGCACCATGTAGTCCCCTGGTGCCCACAACGGCGTTGGCAGCAAAATCAGTCCAGATCAGGTTAAGAATTTTGGGGGTTGTTTCGGCTGTTTTGGAGAGCCTCTTCCACCGACGGTACATGGCTAGGTTCATTCGTCCAGTATAGTCCGGGGTAACCGAATCAAAAGTTTCAGAGTCTTTTAAGCCCATATTGAACACAAATTTCAGTCCCTGCCTGTAGAAGTCAGCTCCAGGGAGATTCTGTGTGCCACCTCTGGAGAGAACAGAGGAATCTGCGCGTCCAGGGAGGTACAGCGACTCAGCACGAATTGTGTACACACTGACGTTTCTATGATCTTGGCTGGCGACCAAACCCCATAGTGGCGAAGTAAGATCCAAAAAAATGTGATCGTCTGAGTGGTCAACCCCCCAAAGAGGCTTGGAGTTCTCATCTTCGTAGGCCTTGTCTTTGATCTCAGTGATCTTGATTGAAGACAAGTCATCGGTACCGTTGAATCTGAATTTCACTCTTTTAATCGTTGCTTTGGCCGTCATAATGCAAGAGTAAAGCGGGATTGACCAGACACTTACCGGTTCCAATTCGATTAATGATGATCTGTCGTCCGTCCGCCTCGGCATACCATAGACCAGTCCACAAGCGGCAACGAAGTTTTCAGGATTAGCATCATTCGGCCCATTTTCACCCTCACATAAGTCATCTACGAATGTTAGCGAGGATTTGACATGTCATCTCTGTCAACTTACTGGCCTCATAGAAGTCGGAGGAATCCACGTTGAAAGGATTCTCATACAAGGCCTTTTCGTCGAAAACAGTGCTATTGTAATCCAAGCCCTTCAGGTAACCCCCATACGAGCTGCTGGCTGAGAATTTACCGATGCCAAAATTTGGAGAACTCGGCGAGATGTAACCTTTTTTTAAATATCATTGGGAATTGCTTTCCCACACGCGAGTTCAAGTACGTGAACCGATTTTCGGTTTTGATGTTCGTCACATTCAGGAACCCCATGGTCAACACATTGTTCATCCAGGCACCTTTATAAGCTCTATCCCAGAGGCGAGGCTCGTTTTGCGTGCTATGGGGTTTCTCGATGGGATAAGACAGGTTCAGATTTGCAAATCCGCCGCGGTCAACCAACACAAGTTTCGCAAATTCGGAAAGGGATTTTTCTTCACTAGCATTCTTTGGAAGGCTAAAGGCAATTGTCAGATTCGTATCAACGCATTGTGATTCCGGCTCGATGAAGAGGGGATCCTCCGACCAGGTACTTCCATATTCAGTCCGAGGAGGGGCGCTGTGATTGCGGAAACCAATTCCTCCGTTCTTCATGTCAACCACGAGACCTTCAATTGCAAGATAGTCGTCGGCCAGGATATTGCTTGATATCATGCGGAAACCATGTGCTAGGTATGACTGATGATCGTCATCTGCAGTGGCACCGAGCTCTTCATCGACAAGCTGCCATTCGTAGGTCCGTGCTTCAATGTCAAAGATGCTGGAAACGGAATCCTCCATGCCCTCCAGGCCGCTCTGAAATACATCAATCACATATTGTGGTATGCTAGGGAAAGAATTCAGAGATTCATAGTAAAATGGTACATCGATTCGCGGTGATGTCCCGGGTCCAAAATTGGACGTGTCTTTGATATAGTGAAACTTGACGTTCGTCGATTCTCTGTCTTCAAGAGTGGTTTGGTAGAGCCCAAGAGGAGTGACCACGGCGGCAATCGCAATCAGCAAGGCGAAAACAATCTTCAATCGCGTAATAAACACAATATTTTTCGGCACAGCACGAGTTGAAGCCGAATCCGCGGCAAGAAGAGTTGGCCATCGCGAAGCATGGAGAAACCGTCCGATCACAGACCTTCGACCATGTGAGTGGCAATCAACTTATCGCATAATGGAAATTTGATATACCATGAAACGGCAGAAGCTGTGGTTGCTCCTGTGTCGCCTTCCTTCAAGACACCGAGAAGGATCAGAGGGAGCGCGAAGGACACGAAGATTTGAACTGGCGCGAGATGAATTCAGCGTTATTTAGACAAAATATCATAACATCCGAAGGCACATAGAAACTTACTTAGGGCGACCGCTGCTGCGATCATACCTGAAATAACGCCAACATCAAGCGTTGTGAGAGCTGCCACCATAGTGCTCACAAACAGAGAATATGAGTCGAAGACTAGGACTGCAGACGTGTTTGAACTGACGGACAGATATTCATCCTTGATACCCAAATAAGTCTCTTCAAGGGCCGTAATGTTTCCACGGGGGATATCAAGAGAGCTAAGCCTTCTCATAAATCGCGATTGAGTTTGAACTAGCGCAAGATATACCACAGGTGGCTCGCATTTTCTGTTCCTGAACAAGGCTGATATGATCAAATAGCGTCGGTAAAGTCCAGAACTCCACAGAACTGGTAATCCGTGCATTTCTGATAATCTATTAATAGAGAAATGGGTACAATGACGGCGTATTGAACATCAAATTATGATTATCCGATTTGTTAGTAGCTCTTTTCCGTACCTAGGTATATCCGTGGCCTACTTGACGTGGTACTCGTCACAAAGCAAAGTTCTTAGGTACAGTGCAGTGCATCCGTCAATCAAACATGTAAGCCTGCAACAGTCCACAGCATTACAGTAACTTGTGGAAAGGCCAGGAGCCCAAAATAATATCTCGGTAGAGCCTCGTACACCCCCATTGCGACACCCAAAGCCTGGAATAGGAATCACGTGATTCGACGAGCCCTGAACAACCCCGCTCATACAAGAAGCTCGCTTCCCGAGAAGTCATTTTTCTGTGGTAAGTACAGAGGCGCTTTGTTAGACTATTTGCCCCATTCGGTGTTTGCCTACCCGGCCCATCAAGGAACAGACCAATGTGGTAAATGAGACAATGACGGTCAGCAAGAGCACGATCAGAGCGGGAATGGCATACAGCCAACGATAACGATTTCAACAGTAAATAGTGCCATTGTAGTTTAAGCCATTCAGGTAATTTCCAGGTTTATGGCGGACCGACAATTCATTGATGGTTGAAATCCACATAAGGCCTTTGATTGGAGTGCTTTGGGACAAACGTGGGAACTACTTTCCCACATAGGAGTTCGGGGAGGTGAATGATTGAGAATTCGGATCTCACTAGTGTTTTGAAGATTTTCCACGCTCGGGAACGCCATGGACAACACATTGTTGATCTATACTCCCTTTTGGCTCCGTCCCAGAGATGTGGCTTGTGCTGCGGGCGATCGAATTTGTAGACGGGATATGACAGGTCCTGATTCGCAAATCCACCGAGGTCGGTCAACATGAGGTTGGTGAAGGTCAAGAAGGGCTCATCTTCGCTGGTATACTTCGGAATGCTGACGGCCAGCGTCAGATTTGTATCAGCACAATGAGACTCAGGTTCAATAAAGAGAAGATCTTCTGCTCATGTGCTTCCATATGCAGTTTGTGGAGGGGATCTCTGATTGCGGAAACCAATTTCCTCCATTCTTCATTAAAGCCAGGAGAGAGAAGGTTGAGGCTCAGCACTTCCCACTAGGCCGGTTGACCTGGTTAGCATTGGCCGCCCAATGACGGTTGGTCTGTTGCTAATCAGACTTCCTGGAGATGCTTGGTTATCTTGGCTCTACTCTTCTCGGGTCATATTAATCAATTAACTTATGCATTCGCTCCGTTTCTGGTGCCGTTACTCCTTTAAGCCATCAACCCGTGCCCAAGTCGTAGAAACAAGAACATATGCAAGAATTAACCGAATCACCCAACGAAAGAGACTCTACTCCTCCCTCTCGAGCAACATCAATAACTCCGTCAACACCATCCGTAGCGTACGATTCGTGTCCCATGCGGCAATGATATCTTTACGATGGCTCAAAAATGCCGCCTTCCGCCAAGGGATATTCCCGTACTGCTCCGCGTTCGTGGTCGGCAAGTTCATCGCAAGATTGCGGAGTACCAGCGCTGCCTTGTACGCTACGCCGACAGGCTGGCCCTCCATCGTCACTGGAGTATGGTCCCAATACCATTCGACGACGGACCGGCTCTGAATTTTAGTGCGGGCTGGCGTTGGCGGCGGGCGCGCGTCCGGTGGTCGGTCTAGCGGGAGGTGCGAGCCAACATGCTCAACGGCGAGGAACGTGTCGCTCGTCGGCCCGGCGCGGAACTTGTTGCAGTTGTTCCATCGGCAGGTGTGAATGGGCTTGTCAGCCTTGTCCAGGTTATACGGCGACGACTCATCCGGGCCCCGTTTCTTTAGTCCCATGTGCTCTTCGAACACATGTACGCGGAGATCCTTGGGCGTAGTAAACGCGCGGCCGCATTGCTTGGTCCCTTCGGTCCGCCACCGGCAGTATTGGAACGGCCACCCATCGAATGTTACGGCAGTCTCCAGCGGGCGGATTCCCTTGATGATGAACTTGGAGGTCTGCCCACCGTTGACGCTGACGACCTGCGCCATGGCCGTGGAGAAGGTCGTGCTGACGTTCTTGATGAACTCGGCCGCCGGTAGAATAGGCACAGACGTCTGCTGCGGATTGCCGAATCGGCTCTGGTATGCTTGCCACAGTGCGATCTGTGTGATCTCGCTGTCAGGGTCTTCTGCGAAACAGCAACGTAGCCATCGAGAGCTGCGCTCTGGTTCGGGTATCTCCAGAAGCTCTTTCATGAGCTCCGGCGGAATTTTGGGAATTTCAGTGGCAGCCGGAGCCCACTTTTCCTCCTGAAGGACCCTTTCTTCCTTGAACTTTCTAGACTCATATGACAACAGATCCACGAGCCGCGGGACAAACACCCTTGGGATGCTTACGACGTCGATTATCGACTCGACAAGTTCCGGACTGAGCGTGAACTGGTACCAGAAATCCATGGCCCCGCTCAGCGTTTGCTCGTCCTCCTTGAGCAGCATGAAGGAGAACAGATGCACCAGTGTGTCTCGTGGGACTTGCTCCAAGGCGCGGTTGGGGGTCGGGTGTCCAGTTTCCGAAGAGAAATGGCATATGGCAGCAAGCGCTCGGACAACGTGGGCACGATCCGGCGATTCGAGGCAACGGTACAGCGAAATGCAAAGAGGATCACGTGGCCCCGTCGGCAGGAATTTCGTCACCTCCTGCGCGATATCAAGGGCGTCGTTTCGCAGCTCGTTGAACCGCGGCTGGTTGGGAACGTTGATCATGATGACCAAAAAGTCCCGGAGTAATCCCGAAACATATCGTGACAGATAAATCGCGTTGTCGACAAGCAGACACATATTGCGCAAAACCAGAGTGGCTTCCTTGATGTTGCGCAGGTGATTGATGAAACTTTCGGTTTCGAGCCCGTCATCTGGTAGAGTGACCGGGAGCATTTTGATGCGGTCGAGAAGGTCCGGAGTTCCATGCAACGCATTCAAGACGTTCAACCGGTTGTTCACCTTGCGGAAATCGTATTCCAGCTCCCATTTGACGCCGGAGCAGAGCCATGTGATCTCCATCGCCTTCTCCATCAACGTCTCTGCCAGCAACGGGAAGCCTTCGAATTTGAACTTGTCTCCGCGTTGGTTAGACATTTGTACGAGATGATATAGGGCAAAGTCGACCTCATCGGGATCGCCCGACTGCAGACCGTAGTGGCATCGCTTGTAAATTGAATCCGCTGCAGCAGGTCAGTTGAAGCTTGAGACCGGTAGATGCTGAAGGCTTACACTTTGGCACGTCTAGATGTCGAAGGGGATAGTAAGGGTCATAGTAATCTGGTTGTCTCGGAGCCTTTTTACGGGCGAATAGGGCAGGACGATTCCCGGGCGTTGAGACTTCCCGGGTCGACATTGGTGCCTGCTTGGACTCTTTCCCTTCAAAATGTTCGAGATTGAAATGCGCGCTGGCAATATTTGACGTGTCCATGGATTGTGAGTGACCAGGCTGCGGGGAAGCCGTATGCGACGATGCGTGGGAGTGATGCGATCGCGTTTGCCTCACGGGAGCCGTGTCTGGTACGAACGGTTGGTTGACTTTGGGCGCCTGGCGAAGGCCCTCTTTGCGATGTTAGACAGGGAGCTCATTGGCGAAGAATCGCAACTTACCGCGAAGCGAGGACCGCGTGGTGGGTGCCGACATGATTGAGGCAGACCGACTAATGGTCCTCCCCAACCAGTGTGGTCGTTGCCCTGAGCTTGGACAAAACTGCTTGACAACAAGAGTTTTCGATTTCGACTATGACCACACTGGAAAAAAAAAGTTCTGGCGGGATTCTTGTGACGACCGATCACGCGCGTATATGCGAGTACTTCAAGGTCACGATTCCTGGAGATCTCTTGTCGCGACGAGCGGAGGACAAATAGACTCGCGCTGTAGAAGCGATTCGGAACCTGCCGACGCGCTAAAAGCTTTAGGCCCGGTAGATTTGTCAATGTCCACTCTCTGTTGAATTGTTGAGCGAATTTAGCCCGACAATGAGAAATCAGTGTAATCGGCCTGCGCGGAACTCAAGAATCTTCAGGGGCGTTCCGTAGTCAAAGGGTTGGTTTCGGGCGAACCGTGTGGCAGCGCGGGAGCTGCTGGCGCGGAGCTTGACGCTCTTGCAGATGGTCCCTGGCGAAGATCAAGAGCCGCCAAACGTCGCGGATGGCCAGAGGCCGCGACAGGCTGGACCCAGATATGAGTCACGTGAATATTTACATCACGTGAAGATAAGATTCGGCGATGCGCTAAGATAGGGTTCTTATCGGTAATGTCTCTGGGCGTCAACCGCAGTTTGGATTTCTTGCTATGGGCGACGCTATATGAAGATCGCGAAGGAATGTATAAAAAAAATATCTGACTGAAATGATTCCAAGATCACCGTTTGTGAATGTTTAAATTTGCGATATTTGCGGCTTATTTCGCATATTGAGTGCCTGAAAAATTGGGCAACAATGGACAAGGGTTCCTTCTGCTTATGGTCAACCAGGGCCGGGTTCAAAGCCTCGACCAAACTGATCACAATGGCCATGAACGGCGACAATGGCTTCTCGGCGGCAGTCAGCACAGCCGGTTGTGGTCGCCAAGTTTGCTCTTGAAAGTTACTCTTACGCCGTCTCTCAAGCTGATCGCAGAGGGGCTATCAACTGGCATCACATTCATTCTCGGGGTGACCTGACAGTGCTCTTTGAGAAACACCCTTCAGCAACAGAAGCACTTTCATCTATAAGGCAGAAGATTTGCTTGCGTGTCACACGCGGTCGGGAAACTCTGGTACGTGATCGAATCCTTGTTGCGATGTGGGCCGCGCGGTAATGATGTCTCTTAGGAGGATTTGAATTTAACCTCTCTGGCCCGAGAAGCAACCCAGGCGCTTTCTAGGCCGACGAAAAACCCTAGATCGTCTGTTCCGGTAATTGTGAAACCTCCCAGAATAGCTGTTCGGTGTCCCAGCTCTAGTGGGCAGGTATGGCCAACGCGCTTAGTCCGCGGCGCAGATTGACCAGCTGTAGGTTCGCCGATTTGAGCTCAGATTCTCATCCGAAACCGATTATTATAGCGCGCTGTCCATACTCAGCGAGATCAATTGTCCATTTAATCTTGCCAGTGGCCCGTCGACTGTGGGCAATTCACAGCTAGATTCGTCTTCGTCAATGATGACTACAGCGCCATCTACAGCGATAGCCGCTGGAGACTGGAGAGACGCAGCGTGGCAACCAAACACTGGCCGCCCTGGGCTTCACAGAACCCAAACTTCAGTAGATTCTCGCGAGATTAGGTCGAGCTTAAGTGGTACGTTAGGCTAGGAAACGGTAGATTATTGACTGACCCCTCACGCAGAGTATGCGCCATCCCCTGCCCTATCGAATCACGTTGCACCTGCCGCGGTCCAAAATTCTATTGAGAACGTTGGCGACTCGCGGCGAACGGCATCTTTGCAACCGACAGATCGACCAACCACGGCGCCGGCATTTAACGACGCCAGAGGCGTCAACGAGGTACTTCCACCGAAAGGCCAGCTGCCATTTTCTTTGCCTGGTCCGCGATCCTCGTATGCTTCGACAGACCGTCGACCAACGCCGTTCTTCTTCAGACCGGGCGACGGAGACTTTCTCGTTTCCGCACCACCGAACATGAACATGAACATGGGTGCTGCAGTTACCGCACCGCAGCCACAAAATCCAGCGCTCTTCAACGCGGCTGGACCCGGCTCTCCTGCTAGTCAACAGTTCGAGTGGGGTCCGAACTCCAATGCAAGACCTCAGACAACTTCTTCACCCCTACAGCCACCTCCTTTTCACACCTCGAGCCCGAATTTCTCGAGCAACGGCTCACAATACTCTAGCAACAAAGGACCAGAGTTTGAAGCACCACCACCACCGCCAGCCCAGCCATCAACTATGACGAATTCCGCATCAGAAACGAATGCTTCACCAATTCAGAAACCCATCAACATCACAGCTAATACTCCTAATTCTCCCCATGCCCAGCAAACGCAAATCATCACTTCTGCCGACCTCAGAGCTTACATGGACATGCCAGACAGCGAGCGCAGCCAGCTAATCAACACGTGGATCTGCCAGCAGCTCGAAGACGACGGGTTCCGGGTGCTGTGTGAGGATGTGGAACGGGTCTGGCGGCGGATAGCGTTTGGCTCTGGATCAATGACGTAGCTGAGCATCTAGCCTATTTTAGCATCTAATTTCTCCGAGCTCTAGTCGAGAGGTTGTGTTTAGCTAAAATGAACAACAGCTGGTAGCCCGGGGAAATTCATGAATGTCTTGACCATTCGATCTGATTACACATAGTATAGAAACAAGTGTACCTAACCTACACCAGCATAGACAGATAAACCAGCATCAGAACCGATCCGATCCGGTATAATACCAATAACCATGACGTTTCCCCGATGGAACAGACGAAGGCAGGCCCTTCTGTTATGTACGACCCAAATCGCCGATGAGGCAATTACCGAAGAAATTTAGAAAGAAGCACTTCACCGCGGCGTACCAGCCAAAACCCGCAAAAACCCTCTTCGCAACGCAGCCGAAAAATCTACGAAGATGGTCTCGGCAACGGCCTGGCTGCTTGTTGACTGAGCTTGTTGTTGTTGCTGTTGCTGCTGCTGCCCTGCGTTATTCGCAGCGGCAGGTGTGGAAGAGGGCGATGGTGATGATGTTGATGTTGATGACGAGGCACCAACCTGTTGGGGTTGTTGTTGTCCGGCGGTCTGCGTCTCCGCGGCGGTAGATTCGAGCTGTTCGGATGTAGGAGAGGCAGGATTACTTCCGCCGGCGGTGCCGGCGGGTTCGCCTTTGACGGCGGCGGCCGCAGCGGCGGCCGCAGCAGCTTGCTGGTTTTCGACGCCGACTGCAAGGTCGGCAAGGTGTTGGAGGGAGCGCTGCTCGTTGGGGCCGACGAGAGGGGGTTGCTGTGCGTGGGGTGCGGTCGGTGCAGGGTGCGCTGCGTGGCTCGTGTCCCGCTTCGCTCTGCGCGCGTCAATCCACTGGCGGAGACGACGGTCCCATTTCGGTGTCG
Organism: Thermomyces lanuginosus; assembly: GCF_041956635.1. Classification (NCBI taxonomy): domain Eukaryota; kingdom Fungi; phylum Ascomycota; class Eurotiomycetes; order Eurotiales; family Trichocomaceae; genus Thermomyces; species Thermomyces lanuginosus. The sequence continues at coordinate 194,976 of NW_027192335.1, read as the reverse complement.
CGAAGATGGAGTTGAACTCGCCGGCAGATGCGGCAGATTGCTCGCGGCGGTCGAGCAACTGTTCGATCTTGGCAAGGTTGTCCCAGCAGAAGGATGTATACTGTGGGAGGCTGGAGGCCTCGAGGAAGGTGAGTGTTGCCAAGCCAAGCGAGAAGACGTCGACAGGTGAGTCGGCCCGTAGAGGGACGTCTTTGACCATTTCCTTGACGACGGCCTCGGCTGAGTGCAGCACCTCGTACGGCGACAGGACGTAGAGATGGCGCGTTTGGAACAAGCGCACAGTCCAGTACACCTGCGGGCCCAAGGCCTCGAGATAGCCGGCGGGGGCGTGGCTCGCCTGCTCCGCGTGCGAAAAGTGCACGCGTAGAGTGCGGTCCAGGTTTCCCATGATCAATGAATTGTAGAGTCGTTTCTGTGAAATGTCGGCCGGGTCGTCGTCTTTGTAGATGATTTCCAGGATGAGAGGAAGCAAGCCGGCGTAATCTAGAAATTGTTAGTAACTGTCTATTGTGACCTCACAAGAACCAAACGTACCATGTAGCTGGGTTGCCGGCAACCCGAGCAGCTGAAGATCATGCGCTGCGGACGGATCCGAGTATTCATCGCCCAGCAAGTCCTTTTCCGCCATCGCCGCAGTATGAAACCGCGCAGCAATACCCACAACCAGCCATAGCCGTCGAACGAGGCCATCGTTAGAGTCCACATCTCGCGGCTCGCGCCGGTTGCGAACACGGAGCTGCCGATGATCCTGTGCCAGACCATGCGCCAGACGCGACATGTAATCTACCAAATGCGACTTTGGTACGCCGTCCTTGCCAATGAGATTGTCGGGACCACGTTTGTCGCACTCAAAGGCCATGAAGAATGCCGTCTGCAGCCAGACGATGTTGACCGGGAAAGTCCGCAGCTTGCGGTCTTCGCGCAGAGCGGCGGCCGTTAGGTCCATCGCCTCGTCCAGCGTCGCGACTTTGGTGAACGAACCCTGGACACGTTCGACATTTGTCCGAGTCGTGGCATACAGACTATGCAAGAATACTTCCTGCAAATCCCTGCTGCACTGGGATAGAATCTCTAGCAGACGCTCCCTGGAGTTGGGCAGGATCGGGAGCAGAGGGTGGATTATTTCATAATAGCTATAGCCTGGTCAATAGAATCCAATTACTCTCATGGAAAGCTGGACTTACGTGTTGAGCGCCCCCTCGTCAATCTCGACGGTGACAGTGTCTTCATCAGCTGGCTGGGACGCCGCAAGAAGGCCATCTGTGGTAACTGGCTCGGCAGCCCAGAACGGCTGTGTTGTCTTGCCAGTAACATTTGCAGCACCAAATAGAGGAAAGCTCTCTTGATTGGGTGCCGTCTCTCCTGGGCACGGTCAGCATGGACGTGTTGAGACTTGAAACAGTTACCTACCAATAGATTGTTGAGCCCGAGAAGCAATTCCTGAGTGCGCAAATGCTGGCCCATGAAGGCCTTCGGACATGGAGAACGTTCTCTTCCGGACCGCCAGGTTTCCATCCACAGACGAAATATCTTGGTAGGGACGCGTAGAGACGTCATGCATGGCCTGGTAGTTCATGTCATGTTGTGCCATGGCCGGCTGCATCTGAGACTCTAGTGTATTCAATCGCTCGGCCAGCTCCTTGATATATCTGCCATCCTCTCAGTAACCTGTGTACTCGCATCGGGAAGCTGGGCGTACCCTTTGCTGGGACCGCGCTTCATAGGGACCCGGCTGAACTGACACGCGACACCCAGGCGGCGACAGTTGGAACAAGTATCAAGACCGGACTCGGAGGTTGCATCGCATCGCACCTGGAAATCGAAGCTCGTGTCAACGGCGCTTCCTTCAATACGCGAAGAGGGCTTGTTTGCACACCTTCTTACGGCGGCATTCGTCACAAGCGCGCGACACCTTGGTGCGCTTGCGACGCGCGCGCTGGTCTTCGTAATTCAACTCATTATTCGGATCTACGGGGACCTGCTGATTGGGCGAGAACGGAAACGCATTGCCATGCTGCTGGTCGGCCGGGGATGCGCGACCCATCTCGCCAGCGCCCGCGTTGGACGGGCCGAGGACCATATGCTGACCATGCGACAAGCCGTTGTTCGCACCGTCTGGTAGATTCCCACCCGCAGCTTCGCGCGACAGCTCCGCCGAGAGCAGCTCGTCGGCGGTCAGCTGGCGGTTGTAGTACTGCATCGTGCCCTGGCCCATCTGCGCGGCATTGGGGGACGGATACGACGGGGCGGGCGTCACTTCCGACGACTCGCGAGGGTTCATATTGGCCAAAGCACTGTCCGAGCAACCGAGCCGGACGAGGACAGGGGCAAAGAGCCAAAGTCCGGAGCGCTGGGAGGGAAGAATTGATGGACGGGTTCAAGCGCTGGTGATGGGAGGGATGGAGGGCGTAAAACTCCGGCCAAGTTTTTTCATGGACTAAATTGCACATCAAGCGGGGAGCGCCTAATGCCCAGAGACCGACTGCTGCCGAGCAGCAGCTCCCGGACCGCAGTTCTCATGATTATCGCGGGCGATGGGCTCTCCAGACAGCATCTACGAGCGGGCCAATCTACGAGAGGTGACTTCCGGCCTTTGATCATCGTCGTAGAAAAGATATACCGTCCCGTGGCGGATTAATACTATTATCCGGCCTCCCTCGACTCACCAATTCCGACCCGAGTGTACCTCCGCCATCAAATCATGGACATTACAGGCTTCCTCGGGGTGTTTCACCAAGAGCAGATTGCAAAGGTTGATAGCTTCGAGTCTACAGCTATCGCATTGAGGTTCACTCATCGATTCGTTTTTCCTACCGTGTTCTGGGAGACAGAATCTTCAGTTCAGTCTGTTTGATTCTCACCGGCTCGGCTTGAACTGAGTCGCGAGCATCTCCTGGATCATACGATCGCGGCGATTGCTTCGACGATTCATTCTGTCCGATTTGACCTCCCTTTGCAATGCTTGCATCACTGGCTCATCCCTTGGATCACCTGTTCGCGACCGGATATATCCACGTGATTTGAATGAGAGTTACATAGTCACGTGACTTTATAAATCGTTGGTCACGTGAGGTGGGGAATGGCGGAAGAAGTAAGAGCACTCGTCCGAGAGCTCCATACAAAGTCGAGTACATGCTCCGTAGAATGTCGCTATGATAAGTTACTGCAGGTGCTCAAGCTTATTGCATCTACATCAAAGCTAGCTTGCGTAATGGAGTCGACGAATCCTATCAGCCCCTGGCCAGTTGACCGAAGAATTTGCAGTCGTCAGGCATCAACGACCATGCCTATGCCAAATCAGGCAGTTTTCCAGAAACAACGGCCAAGGAAGCAACCAACAGAGCGCAACGGCTGCGGTTTGGCCTCTGCCTAGCCTCATCACTTGCAGGCTTTGCAGGCCGAACCGCCCCGATCGACAAAGGGCGTCCGTGAGGATTCGACCCCAATTTCGAGAGGCCACACCGACACACACAACGGTTGTATTCAGGCTATTCAGCTGGCCCATTTCGAACAGTGAGCGGGTCTCTGCGATCGACAAAACAAGCCTTTTTTCCGCGTGTACATATAGGGGCTGCGCCAGCCTACGAACTGATTGATGAGCAATCTCTGGGCCAAACGATGGACCGGGACGACGCGGGAGCACCCCGGGTCGCCTATTTTTCCAGCGAAGCCTCGCTAACGATAAGAAAATTTCTGAGAGGAATCTAAGTTATATTGCAGTGGTGCGTTGCAGTGACATCATCTTCCGAGATCAATCCTGCGCCACACCATCGAGGGGCAGGGTCGTATGTATCAGCCTGTTTTGGGAATCGAAGACGAGTATCAGCGGCGTGCGAGCCGAGACAAATGTCAACACAAGAATCAGGGATCGGGAGGAGTTACATTAACTCAAGACATTTTGTTACCTAGGGAGGTTAGAGTCGCGGGAGCCAGTGAACCCTGTCTTTCAGGCCACGTCGAGGGCCGGAGTTCCCTTCGCCGTCCGGAACCCTACCGATTGTTCGAGGATTCGGGCCAGGAACGAAAAACTCTCTGCATGAAGAATTTTCGCCTGGTGTCATCGCCAAATGCCAATAAACTATGAATAAACGTATAAAGTACAGTAAGGTAAGATACCGTACAGTATCTCCAGACACAAAAGGGGCCCTCAATGATACGGCGGCAATGCATATCGGCGGAATATGGGGCCCTCAGATCCCTCTCTGCGTTCTGTGGAAATTTTTCCGTGGACTTCTCACGCGAAATCGCGGAGCATAGCTGAACGCTAATACCAACTTCTCCGCCGTACGTGTCAAATTCAAATTCGTAACAGTCCTGTACGGACCCCGAAGCGGCCCGAAATTAGGTCAAGGGCGGCCTCAGGCCCCAAACAATCCCTTTTGGGAAGACCGTAGCACACACTAAATAAAGTCCCCCCCTCTCTGCCTCACCTCCCGCTCGTATCTAGAAAACTCAGTGACACACCTCCCTGAGAGTCTTTACATTCTCCCCCGGTTTGGCCGCCACTACCGATCTTTGGTGTCCTGTCGCACGGCCGGCGCCAGACGGTGCGTAGGCTTTTGGCCTGGTTACTCTTCTCCCCCTATTTTCTCCCCCCATCGCTTGCTGAGGTTGTCCCTGAACCTCGGCATCGATGCGTCCCAGCTAGCATCCGTCTCTTCTTTTCTCTCTCTCCCCTCCCCGAAAATCTATACCTCCGTGGATCGGCCCTCGACTCGATCTCCCGGCTGCGATAGAATCGATCGTTGCGATCTTTGGATGTCCGTCGCAAGGAGACGACCGTCCGGTTGGAGCTGAGTGACGGTCGGCGTATCGATTCGATTTTGGGCTGGGCCTGCTGCCCCGTGGTTCTGTTTTTTTTTTGCGCTCAGTCGCATGCTGCTGGCCAGTAAACCGCGGAGATGCTGATCGATGGCGAGAAGTGGGCCTGCGAAGCTTGTGTTCGTGGTCATCGCGTGAGCAGCTGCCACCACAGCGGTATGTACGCGCGGTGTTTGCCGCGATGCAAAACAATCTGACTGCCGAACAGATCGCGCCTTGATCCACATCAACAGGAAAGGCCGCCCAGCGACGCAATGTCAACATTGCCGTGCTGCACGCAAGTCGCGAACCGCCCATGTCAAGTGCGACTGTGGCGATAAGAAGAAGAAGGAACGTGCAGCCAGCCAGCCTGGCAGTACGCGTGCCGGCGACCCCAGTACCGACAATGAAGGAGGGGACGGTAAAAGTGAGTATTCCCCTGCATGGCCATGGTCCTTGCAATTTTCCGTTTGACCATGTCATGATTAGGTGGAACGTGCTCCTGTATCCAAGATCAACGCTGCACCTGTGCGTTGAAACGTGATCTTCCGCCCCGACTCCCCCCGGGCAGCGTGACACAGCCGTCCCATGGCGCCGCAACGGAGTCCCGTAAGCCGCGTCTGACGGCGACCAAGTCCGAAAGCACCCTGGTCGTCTTTCGGGACAGCCATCACAAAACAGCACCCAAGCACAATGATATGGGCCATAAATGCGGACTGCCGTACACCATTCCCCGGTCGCATACCATCCACGGGTCGTCAGAGTTGTCCAATCGACTGATGGATCCTGCGACGGTTCCGACGTCCGCGCCTCAGCCCGGTGACCACCAGGGCCTCACCTCGCAGCGGCAGGTCAAGTCTGAGCACAACTCGCCCGAATTAGCTCCCGTTCCGACCTTGGAGCCCCTCAACACACAGATGGCCGCGATCTTTCCACCGTATGGGACCGATTCCACGGCGGGATCGCCGCTCAACTCGATGGTATTCCCGGATGGATTTCCGGAACAGTGGCTTGCGTCCTCGTCTCCAGAGACGGATCTATCGATCGGGGCCGGTAGCAATGTCCTCAGCGCGCCGCCAGTGGACTGGTCAACGTTTCCGATGAGCTCAGCCGAGGTCAGCCAAACCCCGTCGTATGCCGGCTTCGATTTCAGCAACCTCGCCACCGCCAATCAGGGCTATCTCTCAACGTCGCCGTCTGGGGAGCTATCCGAAGTCGATGACTTTGGCGGTCCACTGCCCAGCCTGGCCACGTCTGCGACGAATGACATGCACGACCTGACCAGTGTTAGCGACATCTCGGATGTGGATCATTACCGCAACAGCGCCACTACAACTTCCTTTGACCCAGCACACGCGCAGCTGCTGGCATCGAATCAGCTCGAGTCCCTGGACATTGACGAGTTTCTCAAGTTCGCCAATGAGTCCACGCTGGAACAGCAGCTACAGGCGCGAGCGACGATCACGGTGGATGGAGGCAAATCCATGCCGCAGGAATATTCCATGTCGGCAGCGCCGGCTGCGGCGACTTACGAACCGATGCCCCCGTTGAATCCTGCTGGGGAGATGTCCGCTGACATGGTCTGGCCGACCACGATGTACGATTCGACTACGATTTCTGGACCCCCGACGGCGACTCCGACGGCCACGGCAGTCTCAGATCCGATGCAGTCGTGGATGCAATACAAGAAGGACGAGTCGAGCGGCAACAGTTGATTTTCATCAATACCCAATTTATCCATACAAGAGAAGAAAAAAAAAAGCAAGAGAAAAAAATATCAATATACGTTTGTCTCGATTTATTGTCATGATTACCTCCAGTAACCGGTCGTCCACGGGCTCGTTTTGTCTTGTCTGACTTATTTGATGCGCCATGACGGTGGTCAGGATACCCCTGAGTCGCTTTGCAATTGTCAAAAGCCAATTTTGAACCTACTGTTTGCGCTATTTAAGTCCCGTTTTTTTATTAGACCAGGGTCGGAACTATTAGATAGAAATGGGAACCATGTAGAGTTTCAAGATTGTTTTCATTGTGTAGCTGAATCCGCCCTCTGTCATTACCTCGACATAGCGAATTTATTCGTTATATCCAGTAACGAATGCGATTCGTTAAATCCAGGAAAAAAAAGTTTCCAGGGGAAGCGCGGAGAAATACTGGAGTATCGCCATGAGATATAGTAGTTACCGGTGATTCGGGCATTACTTGAAATCAAAAACAAGCAATGCTCAAGCAATGTCCAAGCAGCAGCTATGTATGCAAGACAAGACCAGACCATGACATGCAGTAGGTTATATACATCTCATCATTAGAAAATGGAGATTCTATGTAAACCCTAAAACAAGAGGTGAGATGTGAAAAGAAAAAGTCTATGTATCCAAAAAAGATTTCACATCAATACATAATCCAAAGGAGAGGAAGAAGAGTGTAGTCTTTTAACGGTACTTGTCCATGAATTCCTTGTGGAACTTTTCAATCCGCTGCACCCACTCAACACCGGGAGCAAGGAAGGTCGTCCGGAAATGGAACGTGCCTTCCTTCTGCCCGAAGCCGGAGCCCGGCACAACGCAGATACCCGTTGCGTCGAGGAGGGCGAGGCAGTAGAATTCGTCGGGTTTCTTGTTGGCGGCTTTGGCGGCCTCGATGGCGCGCGGGGGGAGAGTGATGGTGGGGAAGAGATACATTGCGCCCTGAGATTTGTTAGTTAGATTATTCATGCATTCTTGGATTGGTGAAGAAAGGGAATCGGACGTACTTGTGGCGGCTGGCAATCCACACCCTCCATCCGGGTAAACGCCTCGTAGAGAGCGTTGGCACGCTGGCGCAACCCCTCCTCGATGCGGCTGTATTCCGTGCGGTAGAGTTCGTAGCTCGGCTCGCCCGGCTTCGGCGGGTTGACCATGAGCTCGACGAGGCACTGGCCAATCACAGACGGGCAGAGCGAGATGCTGACGAGCTTGTAGATCTGCGCATGGACCTCGGGCAGGAAGTTGATCAGCTCAAAGTAGCCGCCGCGGTGGCCGCACTCGCCGACCATGCCCTTGGACACGCTGTGCAGCGAAGCTAGCTCGACGCAGTCATAGCCCTGGTCCGGGTGGTCACGCTGCAGCTCCAGCAGCTTCTTGCGGAACGACGTAAACTCGCCAATCATCACGTTGGTCTGGTATACCTCGTCTGCGATGATTACCAGGTTCTCATCCCGTGCAAGATCGATGACGTTGCGAATGTTGTCCGCCGTGAGACTCGCGCCGGTGGGGTTGCCTGGGTTGATGACGACGATGGCGCGCACGTCGACACCACGGTCCCGCGCGGCGTGCAGCGCAGCACGGATGTCTTCCACATTGGTGCCCCACGCTTGTGCTTCATCCAGGTAGTATGGCACGCAGTGTGCGTTCAGCAACGCCAGCGTCGCCGTGTACAGCGGATACTGTGGGATTGGTACCAGCACGCCCGTCGACGGATTTGCGCAAATCACATTCAGCAGCGTGCTGACTCCCGCCGACGCACCCGACGACAGGAAGATGTTCTTGGGTTCTGCGGGGAATCCGTCTCGCTCCTCAATGAACCGTGCCACGCTCTCTCGCACCAGCGGAGCTCCCTGGCTATGGCTGTACGCACCCACGGTGCCCACGCCAGCGAGCAGCCTCCGTGCCCGGTCAATCACATCCTGTGGGTACCCAAACGCCTCCCGCAGGGCCTGCTCGTTCTCCAACAGCGCCGGGTTCTCCAGCAGGCTCAGCACCTGCCGGAAGAACGTGATGGGCTTCTGGTCCAGCTGCTGCGGGTTGCCGATATTGGCAAAGATCACCTTGTCGAATGGCAACGACTTGTCCCCCTTCTCCAAACGCTCACGGTACGCTTCCGCCCTGGTGGGCAACTCGCCGCGGACGGCGTACTGGGCATTGCGCACCTCTGGCCGGATGCTGTCAATAGTAAGGCGATGCGACGATAAACTCCGACTGGTCATGGCGGGCGAGGATCTAACGACTGCTATTCGAATATCACAATCAGTTTCTTGTCTAAAGCAAGAAAGAATCGGAACATAAACTATAATCTATCGCGTGACAGCCATCACCTCACCCCTCCAGCCCACTCTTTTGACTCATCCAACGCCCCCACGGGGATCCGGACAACGGCTGAAAGCCTGAACGGCCCGGTCATCCTGCGGCCTCAGCGGAATCGGCCGAGAGTGGGGACTCAATCAAACCCAGAATCTAAGGTACAGAAGGTATACGCTGTTCTCGAAGAATGTTTGTCTTACCTCCATTCGAAGACGAATACACGCCCAAACGCGAACCCGTCCATGATGAGGACGGCGCTCGCAGCAGCCGCAAGACGGCAAACGACCGCAATGTCATGATTTGCCCGTGTGTTCTAACTGTCCTTCATCCAGCGGCTTTTTGTCAGCTTTTCTTTTTTTCCGTGCTCTTCCTCGTCTCACGATCGATCACGGGTACCCTAATTGAGAAAAGAAGGTAACTTTTAATGCATTAACGAATGACAATTGGCGACAATCAGCGAATCAGGCGCATCCCAATCGTGATTCTGGGGCAGTCAACGGCGGAAATTCCTCGTCGACGGTTGCAATCGGGATTCAGATCTGCCAAGATCAGGAGATTGAATTATGTAATCCGTAGGTAACGTTACGAAAAATTACGTAACTTTGACGAAGCGGTGAGCCCGAATCAGACAACGGTGTGTCTACAGGATGCATCTTGCTGCAACCAGCTGAGGCTGTCGTTGGTCTAGACTGGATTATTCATTTCAATTACATGCAGGTCGAAAGCGCTCATGGCGCGAATTGTGTGATTCGTTCATCAGGAATCAACTTCGCTCACTCCCCCGAAGTCGGACAGCCTGCCCGTACTTCTGCAGCTTTGTAATCAGGGCATCGCCGTGCTTCACCAACTCGGCATACTGCTTGTTCTTGTCATCAGGTCGGTTCGTCTCGATCAGACCGTTAACGCGGTCAATCGTGCATGCGATCCGCTCGCCGGCAATGAACTTGGAGAGGTCCCTGCAAGAATTAGCGAGGAGATGCATAAAAGAGGAGCTTGGGCTCATACCGATCCAGGAAATCAACAGACACTCCAAAGTCATTTGCCATGCTCTGAAGGCCCACCACGCGGTAGCTCTGCAGCAGCTGCTGGTATCCCCGCAGTCGCATCTCACGCACAAACCACGACCGATGCTCGTAGAGGTAGCGGTCCTGCGTCAAGAAATTGTCCTCCACCGCCGCCAGCGCCAGGAAAAAGGACCGGTAGTTGCCGTTGTAGAGACTGCTGACGAGGTTCGCCAGCGAGGAGAAATCCACCGGCTGTTCGGCCTCTGCCGCTTGAGACCCTGAGCCCGTTCCGAGCGTGGTCAGGTTAACCGCTGTCGTAGCTGTTCCAGGCGTGGCACTGCTGGGCACATCCTTCATCTCCTCGTCGCCAGCTCCCGGACCAGACGACACGGCCCCAGTCAACGCTGCGAGCCGATCTTCCTCGCCCTCGCCCAGGATGGCCTTGATCTCCGGTGCATCGACGACCTTGGCCTTGAAATCCACCCGCTTCAGCGACAGCGAGCCGGCAAGAACGGCATACACGACCAAAGACGAGTAACTGCAGAGTTCGTAGCTCGTAAACGTCGACAGGCTGTCCAGGAGCAGCGGAGCGGCCAGATTGTATGACCGGATAGTCAGCAGATGCAAGCCCTTGTACGCCTTCAACCGGTTTCGTCGGTCCCAGTCGCCGCCGCTCTCCACCAGAGCATTTGCTCGCTCCACAGTCTTCTTGACAAATACGCGGTCCCCAAAGAAAAGCCCGACTCGGATCATGGCAAGGACTAAGTCAATCTTGGTGCCGAGAATGCTCGTTTTCTCCAGCACAGCTTCGTAAGATTGAATGGCTTTATCCTGTTCCCCGCGGTCAGCAAGCCCATTGAATCACGCAGATGTTGACAAAACGCATCATCATGAATCAACCCACTTTATCGCCTACTCGCGCCCAAAACTCTGCGCGCTTGCCCTGCGCGGCGAGCACTTCCGTCTCGCCCGCCGCCTCGGCGGCCTCCTCCTCTTCCTTCTGATAACCCTCGAGCTCCTTTTCGTTGTCTTCCACCAACGACTGGTATAGCTTTTCATCCCATGGAAAATCAATCTTGTGGGGAAGCTTTTTCGTGGCAAGCATGTTCGACGTAATGACTGGAGTGTGCGTCGGCTCTGCTGCTGGTTGTTGCGAGACACCCTCACCGGCGGAATTTAAAATACCCTCGGTTGGGTGTGCCAGATGTCGGTACAGCGGAGCCATCTTGTGTTCGCGAATGGCATCCTGAAGCCTCTTGAGAGAGTTTTGTCGGACCGCGGCCGACGCGTGCGGGCTGGACAGATTGAAGACATCCTGAGCGAGGGAGAGGTCGGGATACTTGGCGTATTGCGGATCAGCCATGGTGGCGGCTCGATGGCTGACCAAGGTTCTCTATATCAAAGCAAAGGGAAAGTCAACGAGCGCCAAATGGCTTCTGTACGTTGTACCTAATGCTGGTAAACGATCCAGGCGGCGACGTTGCGTGGATCGGCGATGAGCTCCTGGAATTTTGTTTTTCCGGCCGAGTCGAGCTTAGCTTCGCCATGCCCTCTTCAGGTGCTTTCATATTCCTTTCTCCTCTTTGACTTTCTGACCCACGAGCTGCATGCTGAAAATTCCCCTCTCCTGTTGTCGATGTTGAATTTTCTTTCAATTCCATTCACCTGAATCACCTATGCGGTTCCGTTTTCTGGCCTACAAAGATGCTTTGCTCGCAGCGAGACTAGTGCCAATCAATTGACTCGGTCTTCGAGATGAAACATCGTGAGCCGGCAGAATTCACTCGAGAGTTTACAGACAATGCTTGGTTGAACTCTGTTGGATCCTTTGAGCGAAATTTCTGCACCAGATTTACGGCCGTTTCTATATCATGGCCACACATGATGCTTTGCATCGGAAAACGGATGCAAGAAGTTTTTGAACTCGAAAATGAACTCGCGATCGACAGCTGATCCTGACTCGAACGATTATTGCTGCGCGAGAGACTCATGTTCCTTGTTCCAGTGAGAGCTTCGGACTTTCGTGAATCTCCCAGCCTGGTGACCAATTCCCGGCGCTTTCGGTTTGGTCAGCGACAGCCCTTCAACCCCTTACATTGACCAGTTTGTGTCAATTAGGAGCTTTGCCTGGATGGTCTTGTCCCAGGAAAATATCGCGCAGGTAGATAAAATTGTTCTACGATGGTCGGATGCTCAGGGACCTTCCTACTGCAATCTTTCCATCAAGGGAGGGAGTGTATTACCCGACCATACTCGACGCTATCAGAACAAGTATACTCGTAATGGTCTTTCGGGGGAATTTGCAAAGCCTACGAATACGAATCCGTAGTTTCAGTCCCGTCGGCAATATGCGTCGGCAGATTTGGTAGTGGCAGTGGTAACTTCCGCTTCCAGTGCTGATCTATTTCATTCCTCCTGTGCTGTGAGCTACGGCGTGGACTGCGCTCTACAATTGAAAGTGCCCATGCAAAATCAAGTCATCCCCCTGATAAGATCAAGCACAGTAATGCAATCCAGCGATGGGCAGTGATGTGATGACTTGGTGCTGGTGGGAGATGACAAAGACCTGCCAAGCGTGTCGAAGCTTCATCGAAGAAGCTTACCTAACCTAGCTAGCAGATTTTCCTGCCGATTCCTGCCAGCCTCGGACATTGCACACGTGCCACACCCACTCCAACGCCGGGTTGAGTGTCTGTCAAATCAATGCGAATAATGCAACACAAGACCACAACAATAGTCGCAACTGAAGCTCCCTGACAGCACGTGCTCATTAAACTGCAACGATCAAGCTACTCCTTGTCCTCAAGCTAAGTACTAGGTAGAGAACAGCAGGGATCAGAAAGAGAACCGTGATCTTCACAAAACAACGAATGGCGTGTATCTATGCAGAAACGTGGAGGGGGGTCCTAAAACATACCCTTCCCACTGGGCTGAAGGTGGAGTTGTCAACACCCTTGCCACATGCATGCCCTACAGACTGCGGCAAATGCAGGCGTGATCAAAATCATCAAAATGGCACGGGCTGGCGGCGCTTAGTACTTGTAGTCATTACTGAATGCGGAAGTCCAAGGAGCCAATGGAACAGCGGAGAGATGTCCGGGAGTGAAAAAGAGAAAAAGATGGGGGCCACAGTCGCATCTGATACGAATCCATCAAATTTTATAGATCAATAGATCATCATAACAACTGGGGAAGAGGAGGTGTGGTATTTTCTGCTGACGGCAGATCGCATCGCCAGAACTCACTGTTCAGTATAGCGAACTACAATAGTTGGGTGGATTTTTGAATTGCCACAGAATCCTGATTTCTATGCACGATGATGCGAGTATGGCTGATCCTCCACGCAAAATTTTAGGTGGATCACTGATAGCGTTGCATCTCGGGTTGCCGCCGGCGATAGGCCTCCCGCTACGGAGCTTAAGTAGTGCGACCACCTGCCATCCTGCTTTGTTCTTTTCTTTACTCTCCCTGCCCCCGGTGAACGTCCAGGAGAGTCGGCCGGCAGTCCCATCGCAAGCTTGGAGTGCAACACCAGATATATAGGCGCCAGCAGTACGCCCTCTCTCAACTTCAAAACCTCCAGCATGGATCCCAAATCCAATAGTGACGGTAGCTCTGCCATTGCAGACGACAAGAAACAGCCCACGAGCGCCTCCGAATCGGAACAGCATGCCATTGCAGAGATTCCTCTCGAAGAACTGCCCAAATCATGGTGGGATCGTAGTTGGCCTGTCATTGCCTGCGGTGCCGGTCTGTTCTCAGACGGCTACCTGAATGCAGTACGTATAGCTGCTCTGCTTCCCCAACGCGACAATACATTGGCCTTTTGCGGTGTCTGATCAGTACGCGCGATCGTCCATGAATAGGTTATCGGCCCCGTCAATACCATTCTGAGCAAGCTCTACCCTGATACCTATGCCAACTCCGCCGCCACCCAGAATGTTTCGTCTATTGCCTTTGCTGGCACTGTGCTGGGTCAACTGGTCTTCGGTGTTTTGAGTGACTACTGGTCGCGCAAGTGGTCACTGATGATCTCCACCCTCATTCTCATCATTTTCGCTGCCCTGTCTGCCGGTGCGTACGGTTACAAAGGCAGCCAGGGCGGCCTCTTTGCTGCGCTGACCGCGTACCGGTTCTTCCTGGGTATCGGTATCGGTGGTGAGTATCCTGCCGGCTCCGTCGCGGCCGCCGAAAGCACCGGGGAGCTGCCCAAGGGTCAGCGCAACCGCTGGTTCATCCTCTTCACGGACTTTATGATCAACCTGGGCTTCGTATTGGCCAGCCTGGTGCCCATGATCGTCGTCCTGATCTTCACCGAGGACCACCTGCGCGCTGTCTGGCGTATCTCCCTGGGCTTTGGCGTGATTCCTCCGCTCAGCCTGCTCTACCTGCGGTTCAAACTGCAGGAGCCGGAGGAGTTTAACCGGGAGCGTATGCACAAGTATCCGTACTGGTTGATTATCAAGTTCTACTGGCGGCGCTTGGTAAGTTCAACTCCGGTAGACTAGAAGGAGCCATATGGGCTCACTAGGCTTCCCGCAGCTCGTAGTCTCCTTCATTTGGTTCGTCTATAACTTCTCCGCCTTCTCGTTCGGTATCTACTCGTCGGCATTCCTCAACATCATCCTGTCAGACAATGCCCCATTCTGGAAGACCATGGGTTGGTCGGTTCTGACCAACTCCTTTTATCTGCCGGGATCTCTTAGCGGCGCGTTCGTCAGCGACTGGCTCGGGCCCAAGCTCACACTGGCCATCGGAATGGCCGGACAGGGTGTTGTCGGATTCATCATGTCGGGCGCGTATGAGAAGCTGGCCACGCCGGAATACGTCGCGGCGTTTGTCGTGGTTTACGGGTATGTCTTGTCAATTCACGGAAAATTTTCTCCGCGCTAACCTGCGTTCAGCATCTTCCTGTCGTTGGGTGAGTTTGGCCCCGGTGATAACATCGGTTTGATTGCGGCCAAGTCCTCCGCCACTTCCGTCCGAGGCCAGTATTACGGAATTGCTGCAGCTACCGGCAAGATCGGTGCCTTTGTCGGAACTTATGTCCTTCCGGTCGTGCAGAAGAATGCGCCCAACGAGACTCGCGCGGGACAAGATCCATTCTTCGTCTCGAGCTCGCTGTGCATTTTCACTGCCGCCGTTGCCCTGATTTTCCTCCCATACATTGGGCAGGTGAGTGAACTCGGCCGAGTGACGGGCGAATTCGATGCTGATTTGAATTTTTAGGACACCATCACGAAAGAGGATAAGCGGTTCCGTGAGTATCTGATGGCCAATGGCTATGATGTCTCGACAATGGGCGCTGGGAAGCGGAACACGGAGGAATCTCGTTCGTAGTAGATACAGCTGGAATGCAGTAACAATTATTCTGTGCACTAAACTGTAGAGTCACATGGTTGGGGAAATTACAGTAATTTCAGTGCCAGTAATGAAATTCCGATCGATTTGATTTGGCTGTTCTCGGAAATGTGATGCCTCAGGCCACAAATCATAAGCCGAGGCTCGGGCCAAAGCAGCGCGGATTAAGCTTCACGTTCTCAGCCGGGGAAATCAGTTCCCGACTTTCTCCCCTGATTTCGCTGGTCGAAACTATATCTTGAATTTTCCTTTTCATTGAAATCTATGCCTGAGTATTCGGGATATTGAATCCCGTTGTTAGGATTCCAATTCGCGACTTGTGGTTATCCGGGCCTGGAAACGTACTCGCGGTCTTTGAATCTCTTCTGCTCCGGCCATAGTCCCGATCGCATCGATAACCGACCGCAAACATGGTTGCGGACGCGCTGGTTTACCACCCTGCGGTGGCTCACTATCTGCGATTCATTGCTACGACTCGTACGTCCTTCTTCGCATCAAATCCCATTTTCCGGGTTCTGTCGATGCCGCGATGATCCGGCATCCGATTCGATTCATGTGAAAGCCGCTCTCTAACATCCTATCGCATCACAACAGTCGGCCGAGACAAGGTCCTGCGGACCCTGCAATACTTTGCGCGCTTCTACTCATGGTACCTCTTCCGCACGAACAAGCCCAAGTCGGCGATTGCGCCGTGGGATGCCCTGAAGAAACACTTTGCCCTCACGCGCAAGATTCTCCGTGCGGGGAAGTTCGTTGAGCACTTCAAGGCCGCGGCTGTGGCTTTTGACAACAAGGCTCCGGGCGTTAGCGGCGATCCGGTGCTCAAGAACCTTGCGATTGGCCGCCAGCTTGGCTATGCCGGTTATCTGACCCTCGACTCCATCACGCTGATCGACTCCCTCGGATTCCGCAAGTTCGAGTCCGCTAAGAAACTGCAGCAGCATGCCTACCGGGCCTGGCTTGCTGGGTTGGTCTGCAGTTTTGTGTCGGGCGTCTACACGCTTTGGCGTCTGGCTGAGAAGGAGAAGACGATCAACCGCAAGGAGGGCGAGGGGGTTGTCGAGGCTAAGAAGATCGAAAAGTGAGTACTCTTGCTTTTTAAATTGGAGTATTGGCTGATTGTTTTTCAGGGAACGGGCCGCCGCTCGCACCCAGCTGGTGTCTGATATCTGCGACTTGACGGTGCCGACGTCGGCACTGGGCTATGTTAACTTGGACGACGGCATTGTCGGCATTGCCGGCACGATCAGCTCTCTTATCGGAGTGCAGTCTGCATGGCAGAAGACTGCGTAGAGTGATTCCTCCTGTCACCATGTGTTCTTTTCGATGTTCTCATGAGAAATGTAATTGCCTTAGGTCTACCGTGGGATCAATTGATGGGCTTGATGCTTGTCTATACGGAATACTCGTCCTTGAATACATAGTAATTGATTTCAGTTCATGCCACTTGATCTAGGCTACTTTGACATTAATCGTTGCTGTAAATTGTTATCCTGCATTCCGATGAACATAGTCCTAGTATACCAAACAAACTTCATGGAACCCCCTATAGTAGCTCATACCCTCACCCGTCCATTCTTCCCCATGATACTAAAAGTCTTCGACAGATATCTTCATTCATACTACTTCTTGCATTTATACCTCAACTCCCCCATACCCGTGCCACGTTCCACCCAAAGTACTCCATACCATCTCCGGAACTAACACCTCACTCGAAAACACCCAAACCCCGAAACCTCTCAATAATGGAAACCATTAAAAAAAAAAATACTTTAAACAGGGCAAGTCTATATGTACAACCAGAAAACATCAGCCAAAAAGAACGAGATAACGGAAAACTAGAGGTGAGGGAGTGTTCGTTACCTTCCCGCACGAGGAGCAGGTCTTGTTGTCGCCCTCGATGGCAGCACCGCAGGAGGGACAGTTGGCGTGGTGAGCGTCCATGGTTTTAAATTTGTTGTGTTCAGTAACTTGGATTGTATGGTTGAGGTTTGGGAAAACACGGTGTGGATTTGTTGGTTGGGAACTGGAGACTGATAAATACTAGGTAAAGTCGGTATCAGTACGTATTTGTCTGGTGGGGAGGGAGGGACATCGGTCATACCTGCTGGGGTTGGCTTGGATAGAGGTTTAAGATAAAGAAAGGGATCACCTGAGAAAGTACGAGTAGTTGCCGGTTATATATACTCTGGTGACCTCTATATTCTACAGCCTAGTACGATCGAGATGCATTATCATCATGCATGCCGCGGGGTAAGAGGCTAATCAGCTGAACTGCCGAAGAGGGGTCGATCTCCAATGAAGTTCGTGAACCAGATTTCTATCCTGCAAAGCAACAGCGATAGTCTTGTCGATCAAATGCAATCCATTAACTACCTGTCCGTTACAATACCAGGAAAGTACCCAATAACAATAAAAAGACAAAAACCCATGCCCGCATGTCTCTTTTTTTTTTTTACAGCTGCGGTCTAGCCGCAATCACCTCCGGCGTCGCCTGATCCTCGTACTTCTTGAAGTTCTCATTGAACAGCTTGGCCAACTTGCGCACCTCGTCCTCGAAGGGCACAGAAGCGGACCAGCTGTTCTGCGGGTTGAGCAACTCGCTGGGAACACCCGGGCACGACTTGGGAATGTGCAGGTTGAAGACCGGGTACACTTCGTACTCGGCCTGGGCGAGCTCGCCGCTGTGGATGGCGTCGAGGATAGCGCGCGTGTACTTGAGCGGGCAGCGCTTGCCGCCGGTCGTGGCACCGGCACCGACCCAGCCGGTGTTGAGGAGCCAGGCGTTGGCCTTGTGCTGCGCAATCTTGTCTGCCAACATGCGCGCATAGCGCATCGGGTGCAGCGCAAGGAACGGCTGCGCGAAACACGACGAGAAAGTCGCCTGCGGCTCCGTCACACCATCCTCGGTGCCCGCCATCTTCGACGTGTAGCCGGAGATGAAGTGGAACATGGTCTGCTCCGTCGTGAGTTTCGAGATGGGCGGCAGCACACCGCGGGCGTCGCAAGTCAGCAGGATGATGTTGGACGGGTGCTTGTCGGAAATGCACGGGATCTTGGCGTTTTGGATGTATTCAATCGGGTACGCACTAGACTTGTCAGTTTGCCTTGTGGATACTCCCAAGCATGGGGTTACCTACCATCGGGTGTTCTCGGTCAATGTAGCATCGTCGTAGTCGACAATCCGTGTGGTGGGATCAAACACCACGTTCTCCAGAACCGAGCCAAACTTGATGGCGTTGTAAATGTCGGGTTCTTTCTCCGCAGACAGGCCAATGCACTTGGCATAGCACTATACCGATTGTTAAACCACCATCCGCAAGAGAATGAGCAAACTAGTACTTACGCCTCCTTCAATGTTGAAAACGCCCCGATCCGTCCAGCAGTGTTCATCATCACCAATCAACCGCCGCTTCGGGTCCGCAGACAGCGTCGTCTTGCCGGTACCCGACAGGCCAAAGAACACAGTCACGTCGCCATTCTCACCCTCATTGGCCGACGAGTGCAGCGTCAACACGTTGTGCTTGACTGGCATCTCGTAGAACAAGATCGTGAAGACTCCCTTCTTCATCTCGCCGGCGTACTCCGTGCCGAGGATGACCATCTCTCGCTCGGCAAAGTTGATGGCCACGGACGTCGCCGAGGTCATGCCCTCGGTGAAGCGGTTGGCCGGGAACGACCCAGCGTTGTAGATCACATAGTCTGGGTGGAAGGACTCGAGCTCCTCGCGGGTCGGGCGGATCAACATGTTGCGCATGAACAGCGCATGGTAGGCCCGGGCGCACACCACCCGCACGCTGATTCGGTACCGCTCATCCCAGCCCGCATATCCATCAATCACGTAGATTCGGTTTCGTGTGTTGAGATAGTCGACGGCGCGTTCTCGGTTGATGCGCCAGACCTGCTTATGTCAGCATGTGATGACTTCATCCCAGGTGTGATCAACGCCAAGAATGCGGGGTGCAGCATGATGCATCTGTAGCGGCATGCCGATACATGGTTGGGACGAGATAGAAAGAATGCACAGTAACAATGTTATGAACGTTGGGATGGTAGAAATCACGCATTCCCCGTCACACATGGTATGACAAGGGAGAAACAAGCCTTGGACAAGCTTCGGACACCGGCAGATATGCAAAGGATAGGTGCAACAAAACAAAACGTCAAGGGCCAATGGCAACGACATACCTCTGGAGTCATGGGCTTGTTGACGGGTCCCCACCAGACATCATTCTCTGATGTTGGTTCCCGGACAATGCGCTTGTCTGAAGGAGATCGGCCGGTCTTGTGGCCCGAGTATGCTGTGAGAGCACCACTGGATGTGATGGCTGTCCCGGTTTCATAGACAAGAGCATCTTCGTAGAGAGCCGGGACGGAAGGGTTTGCAATCTGTCAAGTCAGAATTGGTGTTGTAGGAGCGAGCGACATGGCTACTCACAATAGCAACGCGCTCGTAGTCGATATGCGCGGTCTCATGGAGCTCCTCTTCCAACTCTGTGTGTCCCTTGCCAGGCCTGCAGACAGGCAGTTAGCTTCGTGATCTCAATCAGTACTCAAGAGACGCTGGTCGACGTACTGGACACCACCAGGGTGCAGCGCAGTCCTGTTAACAGAGATAGACTTTGAGATCATCTTGAGAGACGATGAGTGAAAGTTGTTCGCTCGTTGCTTCGCCAACTGTTGACGGAGATAGGCCGACTGAGTAGGATCAGGCGGGACGTTGTGAGAGGAACCCAGGTAGTCCGAAGTTGTTCTTCGAACAGAACTCATCCTGCAGAACTGTGAGATGCTTGAGCTTTTAGTATATATGCTGTCTCCGTGCCGTCTCCATGTGGTTCTCCACCGTTCGAACGGGAGATACCGGGGAAAGGGGGCCTAACAGTGCAGGGTGCAGGACAGGGATTACCGTCGAGAAGATAGTCCGAAATGACCCGAATGGGATCTTGATGGAGAGCCCAGTCGAGGTCCTAAAGCTGCGAAACAGCTGGAACGAGGAAAAGGATTGGTCCACAGAGCAAAATTGAGTCGGTGCGAAACGGCTGTGGCTTTGATTAATGCATTAGATGGGACAAAGGATGGTCAGAGAAGTGTCGAGAAGCTGAAGTACTGCTACTCAAGTACGGAGAACTATGTACTCATTAACACTGCCTTTCAACCGAGAATGAAGTCATTTGACCTCGTCTACAGAGTCTCGACGCACACGGCAATGACATAACAAGCTCTACCAACAGCAATTACCTGGTACTTGATCCAAACCCGCTGGGTTTGAACGGACTTGGACGGCCATGAATGCTGAATGATGACCTCATGTGGCGGGCCAAGCAGCTGTCGATCCTTCAGTCCGGAATTGATCCAGCATCCACCGCTGTGGAGAGCCGCGAATTGCCGCTTCCGCAGGGAGCTTATGAAGTTATGGCAAGTTCGGAGTAGCCGAGGCTAAGCTACGCCTTTCCCGATTGGGCCGACTTGAGCCTTGATGCCTTATCACGTGGCAAGCATTGGCCAGTTCTGTGCTTGGCAATTCCACTTCCCGCATGCTGATTGGGCTTAAACGCCTCATATCAGCCACGCTTCGACACTGCAGTCCAGACCATTTAGCGACGCTGCGTTCAAGAACTCAGCCTCTGCCTGCCTCAATTGGTCTTATTAGCCCCACGCTTGACGAGTCAGAGTTGATAGCTGATAAGGTACGTCGTCAGCACCTGAAGAAACAGCGCATAATTCATGTCGACGTGTACCCGAAATATTCCGGATGAAACACGACGTGGTCGTCGATGGCAAATCACACTGGTTCATCGATAAAATGACAGGTGGAGAGCGGATTGCATATGCAAGCTCTCCGCCACGGGACGGAGCTAAAGAGGTCAAGTTTGCCGACAGATTGCCGATAAAGCATAGCAGGAAAATGGCTTTATTCTGCCCGAATTCCGCCGATCCTAAATGAGGTCCGGCATGTCTATGAGTAGACGAAGTTGGCGGGATCACAGAACATTCTACAGCTAGGTTACGGGAGCTGGTCGGGTCTTTCAAGCGTTCCGTTGGAGAAACACTTCGATGCCCTTGGACTTGGGCACTTCTACAAAGCTCGGAGCTAGAGGGTTGACTGTGCCTGCGTTTCCCCCGGATTCGACCATGCCTTATTCAGCAAAGAGAGGACCAAGAATTGCGGGGAATTACGAACTAAAACTTAGCGCGAACCGTATATATAGAACAGGTCTCGTGAGCAAGACTAGCGGAAACAGCAGGAATCTCGCTAGTTTTTGCTTTCTTTTCTGAACTGGTGTATTCCTGCCTCCAAAATGTCCATATCATGGGCGATATGGTGTCTCACCAGTGAATTCTCGAGTTACAAGGGGAATTTCGCATGTCCTAGGATGGAGAGGTAGTGGGGCTGCATCAGTCCTCCGACTTCTCCCGATGCTGAGTCAGAATGACGTCATTGATCAACGTCTGTATATCTAGAGGGCGCAGATTCTATCGACTGTTCGACATCAAGGTCGGAAGTTACCGAAGGAATCATTTCATGCGTATGTTCTCAGAAACCTACTGTATAGTGTATATGCCCTTGCTCCTGCCCAACCCTGCTCTAACGATAAGGCACCCGGGAATAAGGAGGCACTCGTCGTCTTCGCGTCGAGAATGTACCGACAATTCAGTCGAGGTACCACGTCAATAGGCGACGCGTACGGAGTACTTTGCACATTCGAATGTAGATCCAAATTCCAGAGCTGTCCCCCGATGACTGATCGAACGATTGATTTATAACTTTTGTATGCAGGGAATGCTGTGGAGCCGAAGTCATTCCCGTGTACATTCCCTTGAAAGAAGGGAATTCAGTCAAATTCAATCATTAATGCACTAACAGCACTCGGCCGCATGCTTGACTTCAGTGGATAAACTCTCATGCCGCCTTGTTCCTGCCAACGTGGGTAAGAACCCAATTGATTCCGTCTCAGTATCGGTATCCACGGAAATATCTCTAAGTGTATTAGCAGAAGTGAGTCGCTAGTCGGACGTCCGGTGCCTCAGGAATGCCAGATGCTCCTAAAACCTCGACTCTCCGGCATCGCTGCTCAACATTGAGACTTGAATGGAAAATGAATCGCTTGCGCACTTATTCTCCGGGTTACTCGTCAGCAATATTGAAGTGGCAAATGGATGCACATTCTCTCTGAGGTCAGACACTATGGTTATGGCGCAATCTGCGTGTTTATCGTTCACGAATTTGGCGCAGCAGTGAATCATTCGGCCGCGGCTGCCACTAGGTTGGCTCTAATATCCATGGAGACTGTCGCTCGCTCCTTTCATTGCAGGTGCGCGAATTGCCACCCTCAGCTGCAAATTTTCGCGGTGTTGCGGAAATAGACGCAGGCAGCGCTTCAATTTGTCCCCCTGGGGAAGTCGACAACGAAAGAATTCCTTCCGATTGTTCAGCGCCCATAGCTGATTGCAGTACTCCAGGATCGCTCACCCTGAGAACAACTACTCACACTTTTAATTTCTGGCATGGAGGGAGGTACGTATCTAGAAAAGAACTAATTATCTGTCAGGAACGTTTTTCCTATCCGTCTCCCACAGCATACTAGTCTGGGGGATCCCGATCATTATCCGTGGCCCGCGGGGGTTAATCGGCCGATACGATGAAGCACTGTAACATGCTATCCCTCTGCAAGTCCGTTCCGCGTTGTTAATAGTATTTCCGTGGATTATCCGTCCCATACTCCGAACCCTGAAAAGCTGCTGTTACATCTGCGAGGACGATAATAATATGAGGTCCGATTTTGAGAGACGTCAACTGATAAGGATGCGAGAGAGGTTAACGCCATACCATCAAACATCCGATCTCGCTGTAAACACCGTTCTGAAGGTCTGCGTGGGGAGTCACGATCCGAGCCGATCGGATCAGGGCTCGCAAGGCACGTTTGTGGGCATTTTCCGATCCAGTGTGCTGGGCTCCGTCCATCGGCATCGCGAGCAGCCTCCCTCGAAAATCGGAACGGCACAGCTGCCAGGTACCGGCCCGTAGCGGAGCGGTTCGGGTGAAAGGGGCTGATACTAAACCGATAACCGAATAAACTGCAACTCAAGTTACTTAGCCCGAGGTTAACAGGAGATAGCACAAATCACTCCATGTGTTCTATCCAATTGTACTTTGTCCTTGTATCATCTCTGCAGAAAGATGAGGCATTATTTCCATCATCTCCTCGCGAACATGGAAGTAACCTGCATGGGCTGGAAGAAGAAAATCCGGAACATTCCTGATTAGTCATTTCCGCACTAACCGTAACCAGTTAGCGGCGGATCGTGGATCCTGTCCCATGTGGGGAGCTCACTTGCTGTCATCGTAGCTTCGATCCAACATCAGGTCTACGATCCGTCCCAGGGTGAGCTGGGAGTGTCTGCACGGAGGGAACCTCTGCGAGTCATCCCAAGTAGATGAAAGAGGCGGCAAAAGGCATGTCAAGCCTCGTGGATGACAGAACAGGTTTAGCGGAAGGTTGTGACGCAGACTGGCAGGAAACCCCGCATCTACTACGTCAGGAAAGGTCAATCAATATGGTTCGTCGAGCGCTCAGCCCAGATGACCGGATCGAACAAGGGTTCCGATTGAGCGTCCCCAGGGATCTCCATGTCATCTGGAAATTGTGCCTGGGGACCAGCGTCGGGTGGCACGAGTCAATAATATGGAGAGGCAACGGATATCTCCTAGGAACAGAGAGTACATAAAAACTGTCCGCTCCCCAGCTCCGGCTGATCCCGGACGGACGGACAGATCTTCGTGAGTCCTGGTCGTAGTTGCGCCTTCTCTCCGCAGGGACAACTCAGTCGCTGCTTCCCTGCTGGGCCGATCGTTCCTTCCCTTGTCTGTCCTCGGTTCATCCCGTGACCTCGAGGGTCGCGCATTCCCCTCAGTTGTCCAGACCACCATCCCTTCCTTCCCCTCATCGTCGTCACCCCATTCTTTTTCCCCATCCCAACGTCTTCATCGCTGTCATCATCCGGGGATAAAGGGTAGGTTCCTGTAAACATCGTCCCGTGGTTGTGCCTGCAGGTACTGATAGCTGATCCGTCTCAACCGCAGTTATAGCACATCGGACAACCATGGCGTCCAAATCGTTCACAGAGTCGGCCAGCAAGACGACAAAGTCGGCCCTCGAGAATCCCTCCCAAGCAGCCAAGGACTTCCTGCACAATCCCTACACGCGGGCCGCCCTTCCGTTCATCAACGGAGGTCTGGCTGGCATGACGGCCACGGTCGTGGTGCAACCAATTGACATGATCAAGGTGCGTCTGCAGTTGGCGGGTGAGGGCCAGAGGACAGGACCACGACCCACGGTGCTCAGCGTCACGAGGAGCATCATCGCCTCGGGCAAGGTCCTCGATTTGTATACTGGACTCAGTGCCGGGCTGCTTCGACAAGCTGTTTATACGACTGCCCGCTTGGGCTTCTTTGATACGTTCATCGCCGCATTCAAATCGAATGCGGAGAAGCAGGGCCGGAGTGTCACCTTTGGAGAGCGCGCTGTGGCCGGTCTCACTGCAGGCGGCCTGGCTGCTATGATCGGCAACCCCGCCGACTTGGCCCTAATCCGGATGCAGTCCGATGGCTTGAAGCCGCCAGAGGCCCGTGCCAACTACCGATCCGTTGTTGATGCGCTGGCTCGCATTTCCAAGAACGAAGGTATCGGGGCCCTGTGGGCTGGCTGTCTGCCAACGGTAGTGCGAGCCATGTCGCTCAATCTAGGTCAACTGGCCTTCTTCTCTGAATCCAAGTCTCAACTGCAAAAACGTACGAATCTTTCGCCGCAGAACCAGACCTTTGCTGCCTCTGCGATTGCCGGGTTCTTCGCAAGCTTCCTGTCTCTACCATTTGACTTTATCAAGACTCGTCTGCAGAAACAGCAGAGGGACCCCAAGACTGGCGAACTTCCCTATAAGGGCGTAGTGGACTGTGCTCGCAAAGTTATTAGAGATGAGGGCTGGCTGCGATTCTACCGGGGGTTCGGCACTTACTACGTCCGGATTGCGCCACATGCGTAAGTATTCTCTGTTCCCTAAGTCGTTTTCACCCGCAACTGACGGTATTCAGCATGGTCACTTTGATCGTGGCGGACTACCTCAACCTCATCACGAAATAAGCCACTGAAAGCCTTTGATCAAGAGCAAAACGAAAAGAGACCTACCTGAGTCACTCATTGACGGTACGGAACCATCGATTTCTACACTGCGTTCATAGACCGTATGCTTTCTGTGTTTCATTGTCGGTCTTTTGTGTCCATCGCGGTTGCTCTTCGCAAAGGGGCTTGCGGTTGGATGTTCAGGACGCGTGGGGAGGAAGCTCAAGTGCACTATCGGGATTATTTGGCACCCTTAGAGTGCTTTTGCGCCACATGTGATTACCATTTTGGTCCATATTATCAATACCAGATTGGGCTCTTTGCCTCAGCTGGCACATTCACTATCCCTGCCTTCCAGTACCCATGAGTACTAATCTTCGATCGCATCGTCCTCAATGTAAAGAGTTCTAGGTCTCCTTCCCGATGGCCTCTCCGTTTTGATCGGAGCGCCGTCCTCTGTTTTTGTAACAACGGGAGTAGCCTCCTCCTGTTCCTCCTCTTCCTCCTCGTCCTCGTCCTCTCCTTCGCCTTGTGCTGCCATCTGCGCCCGACGCACCCGTCTCTCAAGCACCGGGTCCCGCCGTAGATCCGCCCTGGTAATCACAGCAGAACACACAGGACACTCTACAGCCCTCACATAGACCGGACCCCTTGCACGACGAGGGCGTTGATTTTGGTTGTCTTCATCAGGCTCCGTGTTATAGAGGGGAATGGTCATGTCGCTCCGCTCGATAAACTCCTCGATGGCCGAGCGTTCAAAGGCATGAACACATTTTGTGTTGCGAACGGGGTTGACGAACATTTGTTGGGTGAGCGGGCATTTGAGCGAGACACGCTCACGGGCGACAGCAATGTCGACATCCTCTTCTGCTTCCTGAGCGGCGGAAGTCGCGTCCTCTGTAGTTGATGTCGTGCCGCGGCCGTTTCTTGTCTTCTTCTCGAGGTGAGAGAACCATGTTGATTTGTCTGGTAGAGGCGGAAGCTCGCCCTGGGGATGTTTGGCTTCGTGAACGATGCGGTAGAACTCTCCGTATACATTGGTATTTGCGTATCTAGAGTCGTTAGCACAATCATAGACTCATTGTAAAGAGAGGAGAGAGAGAAGGGAATACCTTTCTGTCATTGATAGTTGCTGCCATTCCCGCATGTGCTTTTCAAGGCGCTCCCTCACCTTCTTGCTCGGTGGCTCTGGTGGTGGCTGATCATCTTCAGCAGCGGCATCACGCTGCTCGTCACCGCCATCATCATCCTCCTCCTCCTCCCCGCCGTCGACGACTCGTCGCCGGCGACCAGCCGCCTGCTGTTGTCGCTGAGCCTGCTCAATCTGACGCATCTGCGTATCCCTCGTCACCTCCTTAGCGATATCCTTGACGACATCCGCAAATTCATCGACTCGAGAATTGACGTCAATGATAGTCCGCACTTTCTCGTCAAGCCGGCTGGTGACCTCCTTGACGCGTTGCTCATAGTCGTCCAGTCTCTGCTTCTCAGCTTCATCCTCAACTTGCTCCTTCCCTTCATTATCATTATCATTGTCATTATTATTATTATTATCTTCCCCTTCCGCTTTTTCCTCGCTCTCCGCCCGGGTCTTAGCTTGCTGCTTCAAGGCATGCTGGCGTTTCTTCACGGATTTCTCATATCGCAGCCGTCCATCCGTCACTCGCTCGTTTATTTCACCAGCGGATTCTGCGAGTTTCTCCACAGCGAATTGCAGATGCTTCCGCAAATCTTTGATATAGCTGTTCTTGAGCATTTCTGACAGCGCAGCGCCTGCCTTGGCGTTCAATGGTGTTGACATGGGCTCGTAGGGTGGCATCAAGTCGTCGGCGTTGGCGTCCCCATCCGCATGGTGCCATGAGGCCGGCCTGGCTGTTCTTGAAACTGACATTGTGGGCGTTCCTTTCTCTCCTCTCTCTCTCTCTCTCTCTTCCGTTGTCGTTCAAAATGCCATGGGATGATCGGAACTTTTGAAAGTTCTGCTGATAAGATGAGCGAAAGCCTCTCGGACGCGACGCGTTTCGCGCCAAGTCCAGATTGGGATACATAAGCGTCTGGTTCAGCCAATCAGAAATAAAACAACTTGAGTAGTCACGTGAATTGATTTACTGGACCTTTTCCCTATCGACTAGCCCGAATGGTCTAGTGGTATGATTCGCCGTTCGGGTCCCAGTCCTGAACTCGGCGAGGTCCCGCGTTCGAGTCGCGGTTCGGGCCACTTTTTTTTTTGCACAACATTAGCGGCTGTAATTTGGTCTCACATCTTATTTTTTTTTTTTTTTTTNTTTTTTTTTTTTTTTTTTTTTGGTTATTCTGCTAATTATCAACTTCGAGTCTACCTTAGTGTAAAACAAATACAATGTACAATGCAAAATGCAACCGTCAATCATCGACTATTCAGTTGGTCTCATGGAGCTTCAGGTCTTGTAGAAACAGAACGCATGATAAAAACCTGAATGACATGGTTAATCATAAGTTCATATCTCGACTTGTAAGCTCAGCAAACTTACTTGCCGCTTCGAGCTCCTCATCGCTCACAAGCATTGGCCCGCCGCCGCGCTCTCGGACGCCCATCCGCTCGCTGAGCGGACCCAAATCCGGATCATCCTTCTCCTCTTTCCACATGTCAAGGAATGGTTTGCGATATTGCAGTTCAAGGTTGTAGTCCTGAGCCAGACTGATCACGAATGTTTAGCATGCATTCGCCGTATGAAAGTAGAAACATAGAGATGGGAACTCACGCTCGAAATGCTTCCCACGGCACTACGTACTCGGGCAGCCCTTCGACGGCCTCCTCCATGTAGTAGCTGTACTTCCAGCCGAACGGCGGACGAAAAACACCGTCTTCAGGCGTCGGTCCCGGGAATCGCACCTGATATATGCTGTTCCCCCACTGCGGTGTCTCATCGTCTTCCACTTCGCCGTCTTCTCGTCCGTTTGCATCGTTCTGCTTGGATGCTTGTTCTGCCTGTTCTTCGCTTTCTTTTGATGTCTGCTTTTCCTGTTGCGCGCGGCGCTTCGCGTGGAACTCGACAACTCTGCTGCTTATCACGTCCGAATTGGGCCCAACACCGATAAAGCGGCCGCCTTTTTTCAGCACACCCGCGACGTTGTGCAGCAACTGCCGCGCCTTCTCCTCGCTCTCAAAAGCGTAATGCATGGTGAACATGCTGGTGACAACATCAAAGCCGCCACCACCCCAGCGGGCAGCCATGGGATTTCCTCCGGGCCCGACATTAGGGTCGATTCCCACTCTCTTAATCGCCGGAATGTCACCTAACCATTCCCCAAAACAATCCTTCACGTAGAATTCCGCGTCGAACAAACGCCGACCCCGTTGCCGGCCATGCCTCATTCCGAGGTACCGCTCGCGGGCCTGCTGGATCGAGATCTCGGCCGGGTCAAGACCGACGTAGAGCCTGACAGGTTGTGGGGCCTGGTGCCATTTACCGAGATCCCCTCCCTTTCCGCACCCGAGGTCGACGACAAAGAGCGGCTCGCGATTGTCTTGCGGCGGAAGCGCATCGGCGGCCCAGTCTTTCTCCCCGGACTCATTGGGGGAGAACTTATGGATCAGCGCGCTCTTTACCCAGTTATTGAAACACCGCAGGCCCTTGATCTTGCTGTCAGTTCGGCGCCATTCTCGCCCTCGTTCTGGAACCGAGTTGTAGTGCTGTCGAACGACATCAAATACCCCACGATGTCGCAGCTCCTGCTCCAGGTCTTCACGTTCTCGTCGCTCGCGCTCCTCTTGTCTTAGCCGCAATCGCTCTTTTTCTGCCTGCCCCAGTAAAGCTCCACTCCCAGGTCGCTTTCTCTGACGGGTCGGTGCATCAGGCGCAGGAGACTTTTCGCGAGGTGCTGGTGAAGGTGATCGTCGCGGCGGCGGTGAGCGGGAGCGTTGTCGCGGCGATGTCGACGGTGACCGGCGAGGTCGCGTATCCGGGGACAGATCTCGACGCGCGTACGCCGAAGGAGCTTCCTTTGCTCGCTTCCGATTTTTCAATGTTCGTTCCTCCTGTCGTTTCCGTCTGGGTACTTGCTGAGGAGCGGGTGTTGGTGGCGATTGCGCTGATGGCTGCTCCTTAATTGACTTTTCCTTGTCATCTCGCGCCCCTTCTTCTGTCGGTGCCGTTTCTTCCACGACTTCGTTGCCCGGTGGCTTGGAAGCATCGCTCTCCTCTTTCACCGCATGCTCAAACCGTCGAACTTCGCTCGAATGAGGCGAGTCTGAACTTTGTGCCATTGCCTTGCCTTGGGCTTGTGATTTGGAGGCCGGCGATGAAACTGATTTATTCGGAGGGCTTGCTTGTGAAGAATTAGGCGGTGCAGCAGCTTTCGCAGTTGATTCAGCGACAGAAAGTAGCGGAGACGTGCCGTGCGTTGAGTGTGGAGCTTCGGTGGTCTGCAGGCCCGCGATGAATTAGCTTGGTAGCACTGGCGTTCCAGAAATCGAATAGACCAGCCCCGAAGGTTCCAACACCTTGTCTATGGTCCACCGCGCAACAGCGACGCTGGGAATTCTCCAATCATTCGGAAAAGATGACGACTTACCGTTCCTGTAGTATATATCTCTTCGCGCTTGCTCTTTTCTTTTGGTGGTTGCTTGGCTGAGCGATTTGATGTCTCGGGGTCGGCAGTATTCTGTGGCTCTTGGGTTACAGTGTAGACATCCCGTGCTGGATCGTACATGGACGCGCGACGCCCGTCCGATGCAGATTGCAGCTCCATATGGCGTCACAGCGTCGGGATCGCAAATCAGTCAGTCCAGATCTTTTTGCTGCGTTGCTGTCATTTCAGCCCTTTCTGCCTGAGGTCTCGAATGCAGCCTCATCCCATTTAGGTTTAGCGTAAGAATTGCTCCCCTTCTCAGTATGGTTAAGCGCCTCAATTGCAGCCTCAGGAATCCGTCCATGTATTTACGGCTCAAGACGAAAGCATTCAATCCTCGAAATTATGATTACATGTACCCAAATCTGTGATGGAAATATGTGCTAAATAATGCAATGGAGGATTCCTTTTAACAGGAGACGATAGCAAGTTGTATGCATTATGCACCATGGTCCCAACATTCAACCCAGGAACGCCATGCTCATGACCCACCACAAAGATGAACCCAGAAACGTGATACCGTTCGTTATGACTTGCTTTCCGGATGAGCCTTCCTCGGTGCCTTCACATGAAATGCTTCTCGAACTCGTCGAATCTTTGACCACCACTCCCTATCCTTGGCCTTCTGAACAGGATCATCAGGCGTGCCAAAGTCGATCGAGCCCGCGTCAGAACCACGGGGAGTTGTCGACACGCTAGGGAAGCTCTCGGATGAGCCTGCTGTGGATGTTACGAGCCGTCGATGCTTGACTCTGATATTCTGAGCCAGAATCTCCCAGCCGCTGGCAAGATTCTCAGCCGTTTCGCCTGCCTTTCCTGTTCCGCTTTGCGAGACACCGTTGACCCAGGGGCAATATTCCATGTGCTCATCTGCAACGGAGAGCTTTTGGTATATCGCTTCCTTTCCGTCCTCCTTTGGCTTATAGAGCCACAAGCCTAGTCGCCTGAAGCAGGCTCGACATTCAAGTAACCCACTAGAGCCATCCTTCACTACGTCCCAGCCGAAGAACGCGAACGCAAACGATGTCTCGTCAACGGCTGGATTGTTCTCATCAACGTCCTTTGAGCTAAGATCTTGGCCTCCTTGGTTCGTCTCAAGCTTGACAAAATCAGGGGGCAGAATTTTGATGATTTCAGAAAGGTCCAAAGCCTCTGGAGTCTGAATGGTCTCGCGCGAAGGCAGCTGAGATTTTAGATTGACGAGTTTGATGTATCGTTGCTGCAGGGCGCCGATAGCAGCATCGGGATTTGTAATAGGGAGTCGATGAATCGTAGCTGCCAAAAATCAGTATCAACATGCGCATAAAGTTCATGGTGACGGACCATCACAGCCTGTTGTTCGCCATGGGCAAGTATCACTATGGCCCTGTGCGATCATCTTTCTATACTCCTCAACCACCTTTGCCCCTGATCCACATATTAGCAGTCTGATCAGCGATATACCAGATATATGAGCCCAACGTACGAACTTCCTGTCTTTCACGCAGCTTCTCGTCATCCAACTCCTCAAAGTCCTCCACTTCGTCTGGCAGCTTGACGACCACAGAACTCCCACATCCTCCAACACATGTGACCCTCATGTAGTCCGTGCAAGACCATCCTCGTTTCGCCCACTCGACTTCGTTTATCGGCGCTGGCTTTGGAGACCATCGAGTTACCGGCCGGAAGGTCTCTAACCGTTCGAGGAAGCGTTCCCGATCCCATGGCACGAAATTCGGCCGAATATTACCACCAGTAGTTGACCGGATGATGCGGGAGACGGTCGTTCGTGTCGTAACCTTGTCCAGGGGGTCATCGCCGCCGCGAACGCGCTTGATTGTTTCCGTGGCCGGTATTAATCGCTCCCGGGCGGCCATGATCGGATCTTGCGCTTTCTTGATTGTTGCATCACTCTGCGCTGGAGGCTTCGATATTGATTCCAGCACACGGTGGAATTTACGCTTCTTGGACTCCAAAGCATACGACATCTTTACCGCCAGGGGTATTCACAATAATTGGGCGCCGACGAGAGCTATCAAAGAGTCCAGGTCCAGGATTGTATGTCACGTGATGCAATTCAAGACGAACACATCACGCACCATATATTCCGAAGGGAAGAGCCCACGACTGACGGGGCTTTGGGAGGATAAAGAAGGCTCTATAAGCTCTGCAAGCACCTAGAGTGTGTTTGTTTAGACTGGATACTCCAACTCAGGCTGCGGAGGTCGGTCAGCATCACCATGGCATCGGTACGGTAATCAGATTACCGTAAATTACGCTGCATAATTGGACAAACGTGATTGGCTAACGATTCAAGCTTAACTAGAAACTTCAATAATAGGGTCAACTTTTGGGATTCAGACCATTGACCACATCTTCCAGCCTCCGCTGAGCATCCAAGATGGCCTCTCTTCAAGGGGCAGGCCTCGCTTTGAGAGGCTTAGCACCAAGGCTTCCACAGCTCTTCGCCTGCCGTCAATGCCTGCGCAAGCAAGGATTTATTACAAGATCATTCTCCAATATCCGGAAAGTCAGCCCACTTTCCCCTGGTCGTACTGTCCCCAATGCCTGCCTTGCAGCCGCGAAATCAAGATCAGGGATCTTGTTTCAATTGCGCGCTGCGTCAACGACAGCTGCTGCAGAGTCCGCGACAACGGATGCTGCAACGTCAAAGTCCGGCTTCCCTGATGTGAGCAGCAAGAGCGTCGCATATTGGTTGCTCGCAAGCGCCGCGAGTGTGTTCGGGATTGTTGTTTTTGGTGGTCTCACAAGATTAACAGAGTCCGGGTATGGAATAGCTAGTCCCCGTAGGGTAGAATGCGACTGACTTCCAACAGCCTTAGCATCACAGAATGGAGGCCCGTCACCGGAACAATACCGCCAATGAACGATGAAGACTGGGAGTCCGAGTTTGCAAAGTATCGGTCCTCTCCCGAGTATAAGATCCTCAATCCCAACATGACCCTGTCTGAATTCAAGTTTATCTACTACATGGAATGGATTCACCGGTTGTGGGGTAGATTCGTAGGCCTGTCATTCGTCATTCCGGCAGTGTATTTTGTCGCGAAGAAGAAGGTCTCAAGGCCCATGGCTGTCCGCTTGGCAGGCATTGCCGGCTTGATCGGGTTGCAGGGATTCATTGGGTGGTGGATGGTGAAGTCCGGCCTGAAGGACGATCTTTTTGCACCAGGCAGCCATCCGCGAGTCAGTCAGTATCGGCTGACAACTCATCTGGCTACTGCGTTCGCCTGCTACGTGGCAATGCTTTGGAACGGTCTGGCAATCCTGAGGCAACACAAGCTGCTTGCGGATCCACAGGCAGGGCTCGAGAGCTTGAATGCACTGCAGAACCCGAAGCTGGCTGTTTTCCGACGCTCGGTTGCCGGTTTGGCATTGTTGGTGTTCATCACGGCCATGTCTGGTGGTCTCGTTGCTGGTCTAGACGCTGGTCTCATCTACAACGAATTCCCGACAATGGGCAATGGCCTTGCTCCTCCAAAGTCAGAGCTGTTCGATGAACGATACTCTCGCCGGCCGGACAGATCCGATTTGTGGTGGCGGAACATGTTGGAGAACCCGTCGCTTGTCCAGCTGGACCATCGGATCCTCGCCATGACCACCTTCACGGCCGTCATGGCCCTGTGGGCCTACACACGCCGCTCTCCGACAATGAAGCAGCTTCTACCCCAAACGGCAAAGAAGGGCGTTCACGGCGTCGTTGCTTTCACGTTGGTCCAGGTGTCTCTCGGAATCTCCACTCTACTATTCCTTGTCCCCACCCATCTTGCTTCTGCACATCAGGCAGGAAGTCTTTTCCTTCTGACATGGGTTCTTGTCCTTGGCAGCAGGGTTTGGCATCCGTCAAGAACGGCCAGACTTTTGCAGATGGCAGCAAAGGCTAGACCGCAGTCTGCTCCTGGGTTTGCAGCAAGTACCGCAAGCAAATCATAGCCCCTTGATAGCAGGAGTTCTGCTGCATACCTACCTCTCCGCTTTACGATGTGTACACTACTCCCCTCATGGATACCATTCTTGTGTATGTGTTATTGAAATGCATAGTTGTGACATTCTCGATGCTATGAATGATTGCTGGCCGAGTTGAAATGAAAAACACAATACAAATACAATGCCAATAACTAATACAGAGTGAGAAATCAACAAATGCCTTTCGAAACCCCGCCCCGTCTCCATCCCCGTCCGCTATCCGTCCTTGGGAGTGTTGGTGTTGCAATTTCATCGAACTAATCTGGGTTATGCAGTTCCCCGTGACCACGACATTTCTGCTCGGTGACTTCTCTGATTCTACTGACCTCCCGGACGGTTTCTGTTCTCTCCTCGAGTGGAGTCGCGGGCCGTGTCAAAGAACCCGGGTCGTGGTCTTGGAGTTGGCCAAGCAGTAGGAGTTGGGACACGGGGGACTCCAGCGGTATTCGCAGTCTGTCCCGCATGTGCGGGTTGCGACTGTGCCGTGAATTGGTTACCAACGAATGAAGTTCCAGTCTGCATAGGGCGGG
Source organism: Thermomyces lanuginosus (assembly GCF_041956635.1). Taxonomy (NCBI): domain Eukaryota; kingdom Fungi; phylum Ascomycota; class Eurotiomycetes; order Eurotiales; family Trichocomaceae; genus Thermomyces; species Thermomyces lanuginosus. Next base: position 160,531 of record NW_027192335.1, on the reverse strand, counting down.
CCGCGGTGTTTACGTAGACGACTTGAGCTTGCTGGAACTGGTTGGGTACAACCTGTTTCTCCTGTTAGTCATTCTGAAGTGCAGCGGTCCAAGGAAATACTTACAATTCTGGCAGCGGTATCCACTGGTTGCACGTTCTCCCTCTGCAGTGTGTTCAGCGCGTCGGAGGCGATGGCGACTAGCGAAACCCATCTGCGATTCTGCGGGACGTTACAATCCAGGCCTTGGGCCGCTGCGATCTGGCTCGCTTGTCTCGCCACACGAGATTCCCATGAATCGGCCTCGTTTCCGGCGGCAGGATTCTGCTGAAAAAGTCTCTGCGCTTGAAAGACTGGAATCTGGGCATTTCCTGGCAGAAACTGTCCTTGTGGAACTGCGGCTGGTGGGGCCATGAAAGTTGTTTGCGCTGCAGGCGTTTGGAACGCAGGCTGTCCCGCCTGCTGGAAGGTGGCCGGGGCAGCTTGGGTTTGAGGGGCTGCCGCCGTGGTCTGCGCCGGGCGATTGAGGCACGGGATGGGCCCATGCCGACACATTTCACGAGGGTGATTGGATAGACCATCAGGCGTTAAGGGAGCTTTTTTGGGCGCCGAGTCACGCCTAATGGTACGTCGCGCCTTCTTGCCCGTAGAAGCAGTGGTCGTTGTCGCAGTCGCGGTCGGGGCTGCAGACCTGGCTGGTGGCACCTCGGAGTTGAAGGTCGCCGGCGCCGTGGCAGTTCCCCGAGCAAAGTACTGCGGGTTCTGCTTTTCGCTAGGGATCTGCCTCAGCGCATGCGCCAGTGCGAATCGGTTCCGAGTCTCATCCTCTGAGCCATCACTTTCGGTGTTGACTTCTTGACCGAGATGCTGATAGTACGCCTTAACGACTCTCCGCCGCTCTTCTTCGTTGAGGTGGTCGACAAATTGGGACCACTCGTTGACACGCTGCGGGGAAACTAGTTTTCTGCCCACAGCAAGCAGGGTTTCTCTCAAATTTCTTGGCCGCGGGCGGTTGCTTTCCGGAGCGCGATTAGCATTGGCACTCTCATTGTTCGGGGTCGACGTCCGTGTCGCCAAAGGGCGGCTCCGGCTTCCCCGGACATTGCTCAGAGGCTGGCGAGCAGGATCAGTCACGCCAAGCTGCCTCGGAACATTGGATTCGCGTTCTTCAGCCCGTCTCTCGCAAACATCGCAGATCTGATACGAACAGTCGACGCAGCGGAGCATGCGGCTGACCTTGGCATCTCGAGGGTGCTCCGGGGCATCGCACGAGCTGTTTCCCGAGGGCACCACTGTCCACACCTCGTGTTTGTGTCCGCTGTCCAAACCTATGGGACGTGGAGGAGGTGGCGGCATCATCGGACGAACCGGACTGGCTTCTCTTGAGTCAATCTGACGGCCCGTAGGCTGCAAAACCCGAGATTCTCGACCTGGCAGTACAGACCGCCGTCCATATTTGGGCTCATAATCTCGCTGCCTGTATGCCGAGCGCGCGGTTTCTCTCTTCTCCTTATCAACGGCACTTGTGGCCATACCGTTGTTGTTGCCCTCTTCTTCATTCGCGAGTTCGGGTGAGGGGCTTGGGTCCCGGAGCAGACGCGACACCGGCACTGTGGTTAATCTTTGTTCATCTGGCGTCGTTGGCTTGTCGGGGGATTTTTGATTTTCCCGCTGGATGTCCTGACAATCTGATTCCGACTCCGAGCCCATTGTCGGAATTGCGAACGCAGACAACACTCTCTGCCGCTGTTACCGTGTGATGTGCTCTTGGTTGAGATGATGACGATCGTTCAACACGCAATGAGGAAGAAGCTTCTGAAGGAAATGGAGCAATTGATCAGTCACGTCAACAGGTCACCTCTGTGATCTCACTTACTATGTGGATGATCAGATCGTGTGCAGTCGGCGACTTAACCGCCAACACCTGAGCCCCCTGTCAGTTCAAGAGGGCCGTGAAGCGATCAATTGCAGCACCTCACTCACCACCTTGAGAGCAGATGACTCTGCCCGCACACAGTGTTCAAAGAAAGACGAACCCAGAGAGCAAAACGAAGTCGCTAACCGAGTGTAACGTCCTACAGAGCAAGACCAATACACAAACGTCTTCTTCTGGCAAAGAAGTGACAGCTTGTCTTTGATCTGAGTGAATGCCACACGTAGTACGGTCAGAGGTTACGTTCTACAGTGCAGGTAGAGCTATTTATACATTTCTCATCCAGTCTCAGCGAGCAGTCCTTTAGAGGAGATTACCGAGTGTTATGGTAAGATGAGTGTTGCTGATGGTGGACATCTCCTCTGATACGTTGGCCACTACAGCATTTTTTGTATCCTTTTCAAGAAAATAATCATCAGGAAGAAATGGACTGAGGTGGTTTTCAGGGAAACTTCTATATAGGGTTTTTCCGTCTCATCTGGTTTCTGTGGCTACTTGACTACACGTGCCTTTGTGTGCGTTGATAGAGGTGTCCCTACCGCAGAGACCTTGGTTGAGAATACAAAGAGAGCAGTGAATGCTTTGTTGGGTTTCCTTTTCATGCTCTTGCAGAAAATTCTGAGCATCGCCCCGGGTGACCCATGCTGACAACATTGCACGGAGAACAAGCCGCGTAAAACGTTAGATACTGAACGAGTTGGTCCGGCCTAGAGCTGTCACCTAGAGTCAAAGTCATGGGCATGGTAAGCATGGTAGACTAGCTACGAAGAAGTCTGCGGATTTGAAAGTATGGGGCATGATTCGGTTGGATTGGTATCATCATTCCTAACATAATAACAACTAAGGCTTTGTCTTCTATGTTCTCTTTTACTCATTGAAACTATTGGTTCGCGTGGACGCTCTTCAGGTCACTGTCAAATCCTCGGAAATTCAGATGCCTGTTCGTATCACAAAGATTTATTTGTGCGCTTGATCAGGGTCGAGTTAGTGACTGACACTTCCTCGGAAGGGTTAAAACGGGCTCTGGTCACTTACGGATTCCCTCTTCAGGCATGGGCTCAATACCCACAACTTCGGCAGCCAGCTTCTGGCCCTTCTCCGCCCTGTTCGCGCCCGGTGGCGAATCATCCTTCATGAACGGGAAGGCAAGAACCTCCCGAATGCTGTAGTTATCGGTCAGGAACATGACCAGCCGGTCGATGCCCATACCCCAGCCACCCGTCGGCGGGAGACCGTACTCCAGCGACGTGCAGAAATTCTCGTCGATGAGCTGCGCTTCATCGTCACCCTGGGACTTCTGCCGCGCCTGCTCTTCGAACCGCATCCGCTGGTCGAACGGGTCGTTCAACTCCGTGTATGCGTTGACGATTTCCTTCTTGCAGACAAACGCCTCAAAGCGCTCGCACAGTCCCGGGCTCGAGCGGTGGTACTTGGCCAGCGGCGACATCATCTGCGGATGGCCCACAATGAATGTCGGGTTGACGCAAGTCTCTTCGATGAATTCGCCAACCAGCCGGTCAAGCATCCGCGCGTTGGTGAGCGGCGGCGGGCACTCAATGTTGACCTTCTTGAGGAGATCCTGCAAGAACTTGTTCGTCTCCTCAGTATGCAGTTGGTCACCAGGTGGAAATTTCACTCCCGTAGCTTCTTCAAGGGCCGGGATCATCTCCACGCGTCGCCACGGCGCCTTCCAGTTCACGTTGTACACTTCGCCAGTCTGCGTGTGGAAAGTCGTCTCATAGCCACCTGTAATGTGCTTGACCAGGCCCGACACGAGCTCTTCCGTAATGTTCATCAGATCGTACATGTCCGCGTAGGCCCAGTAGAACTCGCACGTCGTGAACTCGGGGTTGTGCGTGAGATCAATGCCCTCGTTACGGAATTGCCGGCCCAATTCGTACACCCGCTCCAGACCGCCAACGATCAGCATCTTCAAATACAACTCTGGCGCCACACGCATGTACAGATCCATGTTCAGTTCGTTGTGGTGCGTGATGAACGGGCGAGCGGTCGCACCGCCGGGAATCGCATTCATCATCGGCGTTTCCACCTCGACGAAATCGCGCGAGTCGAAGAAGTTGCGAATATAGCGGACGATCTTCGACCTCGTGACAAACACATTGCGGGTCTTGTCATTCATGATCAAATCTAGATATCGCTGGCGATACCGTTGCTCCTGATCTCGGAGACCGTAGTGTTCAGACGGGATAGCGTGCAGGCATGGCGTCAAGAGCTTAATCTCCGTCGCAAAGATGGATAGCTCGCCATCGGGGCGATTTTTGGGGTTAGTTCGGCCGGGGAATCCCACGATACCGATGATGTCGCCTCTTCGGAGATGCTCATGCTGTGCCTCAAAGGAAACTTCACTCTTGACGTTTTGAGCTTGGCAGACCACCTGAACTTTCACGCCCTCTGCGCGAACGTCATAGAAAATCAGTTTGGCTCCTGATGATCGCTTAGTGTAGATGCGGCCAGCAATCTGCACAGTCACATCTGGTCGCTGCTCCCCTTTGGCCAATCCCTCCCATTCCTTCAGGAACTCGCGCAGGTCAGTCGTGACATGGAACTTGTGCGGGTATGGGTCAGGGTTCTTGGTCTCCCGCAGCTTGTTGATCCGAGCGCTTCGAAGTTGGAAGTATTGCTACAATTCACATGGTTAACGAAATTTTTCCTCTTCCCTTGCCGCTGGGTAAAAACTCACATGAGGCGACAAATTATTCTCCTCCTCCTCTGGCGACACCTTCTTCGGTGCCTTTGGCGGAGCAGCAGCCTCCTTCTCCTTTTTCTTAGCTTCTTGTTCGCGCTTCTTCTGTCGTCGCTTGAATTCCGACTTGGACACTCTCTCGCCTGTGACCTCGTCCAGGACCAAATTGGCCATGGAGGCTTCAGCCTCTTTAACACCGGAATCCGCCATGATGTGTCTCGGACAGTGACTCCGGCCTGGAAATTATATCTAGATCGAATTCAATACCTTCTTTGTCGCTGATTGAAAAATACTTTATTCGATGGAAGTTTGGGTGAAAAGAATTGTTCATGTGCGGGGAACCATCGATGTCCCGCGCCCAGCTGAGTCATGCCCAGACCAGGACCTGTTTGTGGCCACAACCACTATGCTGTCGGGATCTTTTGATCTGCGGATGTTCGCGGCAAGGGCAATGATTCAATTGCCCGCTATTATCGTCCGAATCATTAAGATGGCCAATTGCGACGAAGCCGAACATGTAGGAACTGACAGAACTGTACTGAATACCAATCTGGTTTAGTTTTAGGGCTAGGGCTAGGGCTTTTGTGCAAACCCCACCGTACGAGTACTAGTTATGACGTAGGGGGCTATCCAGAAAACATCAAGATTTCAGAACATGGAAGCAACTTGTACTGTATGGATGTCCGCGAAAGAACTCATTTCTGAACCTCTTATCCACATTTGCACCTTTTCATTGTTTAATTCAGTCTTCTCTTTAACCACCAGTCTCTGTTGCATCCCATTTCCTGCTGAACACCTATCTGCCGAACGCTAAAATACGAGAATGTAACTGACATGTACTCCGTAGGCTCAGGGTTGAACACATGCACATGAAGGAGATACGTTCCTTATATGCCTTAGATTGTACTAGCTAACTCTTCTTGGGGGATTTTTCTTCATCATGTCTTGATGTGCTGAGTGCAGACCGATTGATCTATAACATACTTTGTAATTGAGTAGCCGTGAGAGCTAGAGTACAAGTAAGTACTTGGCAGGAGGTTTGGGGTCTGCCTACTGTAGTCTCATGGTCAGCACATGCCAGGAGGAATTTACGCTTCACTTAACCGGTGATGATGTGATGAAGCATGTATCTGCGCTCTCAGACGCGCCATGGCTGTGCACGGTACGACCAGGAGCAGCCTCCAAGATGAATCTAACATTAGAGGGTTGTTGTCCTCTTCGCAGTGCTGCCTTTCGCTTTTCACATCGATCAAGGTGCCTTCATGTGAATGCTTGTCCCTGTTTTTCCGCATATGACACAAATTTTCAGTCGATCTTGTGGCAGCAGTATCACTTTGGCAGACACTGGAGCTTATATATTCTCCGATCGCCAAATACTTGGAGCCAGCTTGGTGAATATCTAGGCTGCATGATATTGTAAGCAGCGCTGTGTTGGAGTGTCCAAGGAGCTAGCATACAGTTGTAACTGGTGTTTAAAATCCACAAAGTGAAAATGAAAGAAGCATTCCATGGATCATTGTCTGTGGCTCTTACAGCTCATTACATGACCTGAGCGTGCATATTGGCTCTGCTGGGCAAAAACAGGATGGATGGAAGATCGGTCAGGTGATGGATCACAAATGAGCCGAGACCACCATACAGCAGCCTCTGTGGTCTAGGTGGTTATGACGGCGGTCTCATATCTAATATGAGGTCCTCGAATACGAGGACTGCGATCCGCAGGCCACGAGTTCGAGTCTCGTCGGAGGCATGTTGAATTCTTTTTTTCTTTGACACTTCCGCAATCCACATTTACGAATAGTTAAAATGCCACTCCTTGTCTTTTTTTCTCGCCCATCGATTTTTTGCTGTATCTCATCCATAGACCGTTTTGAGGATGTTGACTGAGACTTCCCAGATCACTGCTCAGATCCAAAGTGTCCATTTGAGTCGAGACCAAATGTGCCAAGCCATCAGGGCCTCGACCCAAACAGGTGGTCCGTACGGTATCTGTGATTCTGTGTACATATTTAGGGCGAAAATTTCTTGGCATCAGCAAACCAATAATTTCATATCTGATCAACACGCTCTACAATTCCAGTCAAGAGAAGTAGTAGTAGAATGGTAATCGCCATGACGCTCAGAATTAGGGGTTCTTTAAAGACAAATTGAAGGGGTTTGGGGATCAGGCGCGGTACATGGTAGTATTCTGAGTACCTTCAAATCCACCGAGTACATGGAGGTTCCGTCACTGAGCCTCTGAAAGTCTTTGAGGCAATAACCTACCAGAGAAGGAAGCTAAGGCACTGGCACTCGTTGTTGCTGAATTGATCATACTGTAGTATCATTCTGCGCCTCTCTGCTTTAGGCTTCTATCTGCCACGACTCTCACCAACTCCAGTGACAACCACAGGTATGACAAGATGGCACCAACAACACCCAATCGTGGACACTGTTCCCCCATAGATATGCCTAACGACCAGTGCAAAGACAACGACAACGATTTTGGCCGCCTCCCCGTGACTGGACCGAAGAAGCCGACCTAATCGCGGACGCGGAAGGCCCATACACATATTATCCCAACGATATACCATTCAAATATTAGGTATCCCATTTGTCTCGGAGAAGTCCTCAATGAACGGTACCACACCGAGCACAAGCTCGTCATGGTCGTTCCTCTACCGTGTGGATAGCGCATGACTTGCTCGACAAGAAAGTTGTAGCCCTAAAAATCACGGCGACGTCATGTCACGGGAAATCAGTAGTGGAACATGAAGTGCGAATTCATGATGAGATCCGACAGATTCCGGGGGATGCCTCAAAACGCCTTGTGACGTACATAGATACATTCGTCGTGACCGCGAATGGAGGGAATCATAGGGTGCTGGTGCTGTCGCTCCTGGCGCTGGGCCCCGGAATATACAAGCTTGGCCAGTGGTCCATGGCAACACGCATGTCAGCCGCGAAGCAGCTGCTGGAGGCTCTGGAGGCATTGCATAGTGCGGGCATTGTGCATCGTAGTGAGTGCGCCTCATCCAATTCTTTTCCTCAAAGTTTTCGCGCTCATTTTGACAGGAATGCCCAGATTTGAGTGACAGTAACTGTTTGTGGGGAATAACTCCCCTTCATGACCTTCCTCAATGTGCCAAATACGATCTTCTGGGCCGTCCCATCAAACAACCCATAAGCTACCCATTGAGCCAACGCCGCAAATACTCCAAACCTGGAGAAATCGTCCTTCCCCTCGAAGTTCCCGACCTCCTACGCACTGACCAAATCTACCTTAGCGACTTTAGCCTCGCCATGCACGTCGACGATCCCGTCGTACCCAGAACGGCTTCCCTCCAGCGCAATTCTGCTCTCCAGATCGACTCCATGGAAAGCATCCCAGTCCCTGATGCGACATGTGGAGCTACATGGTCATGTTTAGCCTGCTGTATCTCGGCTGCCCGCCATTCAGATGCCTTCTTCCTGGTGGGATTGTCGAAGGAATCATCCGCGCGTTGGGTCCGCTACCAAAGGAATGGAAGGGCCAATCCATCGACCCAGACCGGGCAACCAACTGGTGGTATGATCCGAAAACTGCACCAGACCCAGAGGATGACCTCGTACTGCTCATTGAGCAACGGAAGCCGGATGTCGACCCAGAGGAAAGGGAATTGGCCCTCTCGATTATGAAGAGGGTGTTTCGGTATCACCCCGAGGAGCGGTTGACTGCGTTGGAGCTTTGATGGGGAGGTACGGTTGTTGATCGTACGTTCTTCTGTTAGCCCGCTACTATGTACTGATTATTCCTCGGGGTGATGGTAATTGTGATGATTAGGTTGTGTCAATTACGCAATGTCGTGGGTGTTGTGGTTGTATTGGGACTTTTGTTCTACATTTGCTACCGGCTTAAGGAGCGTTCTGTTGCTCTAGGATTAGGAATATTAGTAGGTATCTATTAATTTCGTCCAGTTCTAATTTGCTAGTATTTCGCAATGCCCTACAGTAGTTAGCACTTAGTATTCCGAATGGTTCTGATATAGACAACTGTACTCGATATCGGCCGTGAGGATAAGGCAAATTTTATTGAGGAAAGTCACTGTATCCTGCCCACGGTCTCTTGCCTTGGAGCTCGGAAGCGTCAAGAGGAAACTGCGTCCTCAAGACAGTCACAGTCGCGCCTTCCTTCTGTGGACAGTTACCGCACCTTATTAAAATGACCACTTCGTCGAGCAAATTTGAGTCCATGTAGAAAATCAAACAAAAATATCACCACAATGGCAGCCACTTTCCTTCCAAACATCACCGTTTCATGGCGAGCCAGAGCACATGGAGGCCAACTAGATGGCGATGCTTAGGACGACACGAGAAGCATTGAAGCGGCCACGCGGCAACTTGCCCGTGAGTGTGCCGCTAGGCACGGCGCACGTTCGGTAGTGATTGTCAACGTGAACTCCGTGCAGTAACTAGGTATGTCTTATCTAAATGTATTGCTCAATAATCAGCACCTAATACCCTATGCTGACATATCGACAATGTGTTTGCAATAGTTTTACCTGATTCCTAAGCGAGAAACGGTTAATCTCAGATTCACGTCCCATGCTATGCTCAAGTTCTTCGGAAACATGTAGATACCATGCGAGTCGACTTGCGAGGTAAAGGTTCTTTATCACGTTAACAGCTGTTTCACCCTCGTCAACGAGATTCCATGTATCATTTCGCATGTGTTCCAGGCGCCGGCGGGTGACAATGTGTGTGATCCTAAAACGACGCCCTTCTAGGAGGCCTTCGATTCGGGGTTTTGTGCAGGAACATTGATCTTAACGATGAGGATATCTAGTTCAAATCCATCGACCACGTCATCTCCAGCTATCCCATCCGCACTGAACATCACGTCGCGTTCCCTTATCTCTACAACTCGCTGCCTCGCAATGTGCGTACTCGTACCCCCGGGTCGTCTACGTGCGCCCGGAGGATCCCAACCTCCCGGCTTTCTACTTTGACACATCAGGCCATTCGCTCCTGACCAGTTGCCTTCAAGAACATCACTGTCAGCAACGAGGACGAGATCCTCGGCCCTGGCAACGATGGGGATAGCTTCGAGCTACCGGAGGATCCTGAACCGTTCATGGCGGGTAATGAGCTGCATAGCCCTCGGGTTTGGTGGGTTCCTTATTCTTTCGATCGCCCCGTGTGAAGAATGGTCCGCACCCAGGACGTGCCCTCGATCAAGCCAGTGGTACCTGGAACAATCTGCCTTCAGGGCCAGCCGGGCACGGTCCGCGTGTCTTACAGAAGACGCTGAAAACCTTCGTCTTCAACGAGCTCCACAACAAGGAGCTCCAAGGCGCAGAACAAGCAGTGCTCCCTCAGGTCGTTGAAGGGTGCACATTTATCCAGAAAGTCACCGTCGGTTGGGTTGAGGCGGTCTCAGGGTGCGCCGACAAAGATTAGGTAAATAGAGCAGCTACGCAAAATGAGCACCTGGAACAAGAATTTGGGCCAAGTCTGTACGGAGTAACACCCTCTTAATAGGTTATCATTTGCACCCGTATGAATCAATCTGTTAACTCGGGTGTAACGATGGTCATTGAGAATGGCTAAATGAATTTGGGCTCTGTTACTTTACCGCATGAGCAGCCCTCAGCATCTCCCTCCTTTTGTTTGCCTAGAAAGTAGTGACTCCTCGACCTTACCCTGGATCATACCACGATTGTTCGCGTGGGATCGTAAGACCAGATGCTACCTTCGCAGTTCCGCTTCCGGAGACCTACAGAGCGCTCCGTACACGCTTTGAGAAAAGATTTGAACCTGACCTCAATTCTCTCCGAATAAATAAGCAGTGGTTGAGAATTTGGATGTTTGGCTATTTGAGCTGGCGAACTTGAGGAACTTTGGGTTGCCGAGAGCCTCCATGTGTAGTACTTGAAGGGTACCTCTCCGATCAAGCGTCAGCAAGCCAATCAGGGGCAGGAGTGGTGGGCGGCGATCGAGTACTACCCTCACCGCCCGAGACAACTGGCGTTGTGGCGATTGAGGGGCCAGCTGGAGGCTTTCTTGTTCCCAGCATCTGGCTGGTTGTTGTTTGGACATAGCTAGAGCAAGCATTGTCGCTGCCATTGACCAAGAATGCTTCAGGTGCCGCATCGGGATCAAAATACCTTGGCCTCCACCAAGGCCATCATCTTGGTATGGGGTCCTTTGACTCTACACCAGGGACGACGTTAGTGACACTGATGTTTCCAGGTTGGCGGCCCTTCGCGAGGAACTCGTTTTCGACCGCTCTCGCTCGATGTCCCCAAGGTATGCTTGGACGGAGCTTCCTTTTGGTACTGGGATTTGTTTACTCAGACCGAGCTAGCCTCTGTTTGAAGTCGCTGGTCACCCGATCATATACCATTCCCTCAAGGCCGTTGCCAAAGTTCCCGGACTCCGTGAGGTAATCTTGGTTGGATATTACGATGAGGGCGTTTTCCGGGATTTTATCAAAGATGCCAGCCTCCAATTCCCGAACTTGCGTATTCAGTACCTGCGAGAATACAAGGCACTGGGAACAGCCGGCGGTCTCTATCATTTCCGGGATGCTATTCTGAAGGGGAAACCGGAACGGATATTTGTTCTTAACTCGGACGTGTGCTGCTCATTCCCTCTGAATGAGATGTTGAAGCTCTTCGAGGACAAGGACGCCGAAGCCGTCATTTTGGGAACAAGAGTTAGCAATGAAGCAGCCCCTAACTTTGGCTGCATTGTGTCGGACTCCCACACGAAGCGCGTTCTTCACTACGTCGAGAAACCTGAATCGCACATCTCGAATCTGATCAATTGCGGTGTCTACCTGTTCGCCACTGAGTGCATCTTCCCGGCCATTCGCACTGCGATTAAGCGACGAACCACACGACCCCGACTGGTTTCGTATCCGTCCTCCGAGAACCTTGAGACGTCCTTTGTTGCTCTGGACGACGAAGATAGCCAGCGGCCGGAGATTCTCCGTTTGGAGCAGGACGTCCTCTCCGATCTGGCTGACAGCAACCGGTTCTTCGTGCACGAGACGAGAGACTTCTGGAGGCAGATCAAGACTGCGGGATCTGCGGTGCCCGCCAACGCGCTGTACTTGCAACAAGCCTTCCAAGCTCAATCGGAGGAGCTCACACCTCCGTCCGCCTCGATCGTACCTCCTGTCTACATCCATCCGACGGCGCACGTAGATCCGACCGCGAAGCTCGGCCCCAATGTGTCCATCGGTCCCCGCGCGGTGATTGGCGCCGGCGTGCGGATTAAGGAGGCCATTGTCCTCGAGGACGTTGAGATCAAGCACGATGCATGCGTGCTGTACGCAATCATCGGTTGGGGCAGCAAGCTGGGTGCCTGGTCCCGTGTTGAGGGCACACCGACGCCCGTGGGTAACCATTCGACGACAGTCATTAAGAACGGCGTCAAAGTGCAGGCAATCACGATCCTGGGCAAAGAGTGCGTGGTTGGCGACGAGGTTCGGGTGCAGAATTGCGTCTGTCTGCCTTTTAAGGAGTTGAAGCGGGTACGTTTTTATTTCCTTGGAGGTTGCTCATAGTCAACATGCTAATAGACTACGTACAGGATGTCAGCAACGAGGTCATCATGTAGGCGTTGTGCACGATCATGACTCTTTAATCTCATCTATCGTCATTCTAGTCATGAAATAGACTGAGCCATTTGCTTGGTTGAGATACCATTCATAATAATTCACAATAAATCTTTGCGTTTATGAACATCGTTCCCATGAATTCTCCAATCCTTGACAACCGAACGCCAGTAAAAAGATGGGAATTCCCGCCAATTGCCAAAGACATGACAGAACCGAAAAAAAAGCAGAAGAAAATAGGAAATGATCATATCATCAAGAAGATTCGTCAACGATACATTCCCGGATCATAATGCGTGGGCGATTGCCCTCGATACGGCTCGTAAGCAGGATGATCATCCGACCTGGTTCTCAACGGAGAATATGCCGGGGGTGCACGGCCATAAGTGATACTCTCGGGTGGCAGGTCTGGGATGTCCTCGTAGGCGTCACCACCACCGGCCCGATAGCCGCGATGATGTAGGTTATCCTCAGTGTACGGTGATGGTGTCCTGCCGATACTAGAATCATACGGCGTGTGAAGGACGTCCTGCGGCTGGTACTGCTGCTGTTGCTGATGATGCTGGGGGTGCCGAACGGTTCCCAGCGCGTTATACGCATCTGTGTAAGGATCGTGGGCTGTAGATGTCGAGAATGTGCTATCCCCTCGCTGATGGAGTTTGATATCCTCGCCGTGTCCATTACCAGGCATCGGGTTGTAGACATCGCCGGCGCGGTATTGGCGTCTGCGAGCGGCAACGTCGACAACGACCTGCAGGAACTGCGACAGGGTTGCCAGCAAAGAGAAGGTGAAGAGTACCTTGTAGATGCGGCAGATCTTGATCCCTGTGGCGGTGCCCCAGTCGTTGCTGTCGCAGGTTGTGGTTAAGGTATCGCGCATGCCGTGGGCTAGCATGCCAAAGGCAATGCCCCATAGAATCAGAAGGCAGAAGTCGAAGGTGAGCGAGAGTAAGGGGGAGAGCGTGCTGCAGAAGTAGAGGCAGGATGTGAAGCTGATATTGAGAAGTGTTACAGCGCATGCGATCATGAGCTGGTTATCCTCCGGTCAGCCCTAACTCTCGGTTGCGATCGTTGGATAGTACTTACCACGAGGAATGCCCAGGGTAGTCTGAAGCCATCTCGATGAAGATGGATCGCGAAATAAATCATAATAGCTGAGACGATCAATGTCGAGATGAAATTGATGGTCCTCACCAAGTGAAATAACCTCGGTGAGAAGGGCGACCGGATCGCATTTGTCGACCTCATCTTGAAAGATAGAAATTGAACAATGGGAGGGGAAATCCTCTTTACACCTCCCTATCCAACCAAGCAGATGATAGAAGGTTTCAAAGGCAAAAAGTTCACAAAGGACGAAAAGAAAACCTGCTCATTCCCTCCCTTCGAGGCTGAAGCGGCACATCTCCCACTGTTTATTCTGAATGGCCCAAGCAACGCAGTATGATCCGGGCGACTAACTTTGGCGTATCAACGTACGTCAGCTTTTGTGGCGGCGTATGTCGCACGATCAACATCAAACAATTGTCCCGACAGCAAAAGTACGAGGCCAGCCCCCAGGGTAATTTAACTTCCAGAGTGCTATTTTCCTCCGCCCTGAAAAACGACAGCCCTGTCTTGGTCAATTTCAACTTTTCAAGGCAAGGCACGGGTTTGTCAGCATGTCCAGAGAATGACAGATATCCCTATCAGGTTAGTCGAGATCTATTTGAGGAACTGTGGCTTAGCCGTAAAGAGATTGGCCTTGGCGGCTAGACCAAGCCTTTGGGCTTTGATCCCATACGAACTAAGCCAGATATGATATGCATATCACGTGCTACTGATGAGTAATCAAGTACTTCTTTCTGCCTTGACTATCAGGTTTCAGCCGAGTTTGGAGTTGTACCCCGTGCGCCCCCTACCACTGCCACCCTCTCAATACCAAAGAGCTGAAATTGATCGGTTTTTGGAGCTTGTATGTACCCATTCGCTTTCCGGTCTTCAACTGATAATAAAGAGTGGAATCTAATCCATAGTTATGCACAAAGGAAAGCCCAAGAAGACTTTGTTCATCCCAAATCTCACCCAGGACAATTCTCGGGACGCTGGCCGTAGACGACATAGCTGCGAGTGCCATCGTGGTTAGTATTGAATAGCGGGCAATGCTGCTCACTAGCTACGGTGATACTCACAGGTGGAATTCCACGTGAATGTCGCGCCTTCGGCTGTCAGCTCGCGCCTGGCAAGATCCATGACTTCCTCCTTGGTCCACTGCTTGTACCGCGTAAGAGGGGCCAGGGCGTATCTCTCGAAAGCGTACTCTTCGGCCTGGGCCAGGGCGCGGGCGCCAATTCTCTTCTGTGCGACGTGGTCAATACTGGGTTGCTCTTTGGAGAAGACAGGGAAAAAAGCTGACCAGATGTTGATCCTTTGGCCAGACGCCGGACGAAATGACAAATTCTCCATGTGGATGTTGACGAAGCCGGCGTCCTTGAACCACTGTTCCAACTTGATCCCGGGACGCGTCTCGTAGCCGGCCTTCTCGAATATGCTATACACTTCGTTATAGTATCGGAGGATTGCGGTGCCCTCGATGCTCCCGTCTTCCGAGTGGGGGTAACCATCAAAGTCCTGGAATTCAACCCATCCGCCGGGTTTGATTGATCTGTTTTCGTTAGAGTCAAGAACAGCGAACAGGGCAAAAAAGTTTTCGGTGGCATACCGATAACACTGCTTGATCAGTTTCGGAAAGTCCTTGATTGAGACGGTTAGGTTTCGCGCGTGAACAAAGTCAAATAGGTTGCTTTCATATGCCCATTCCGACTCAATGTCGTCCACCAGGAACTTCACGTTCGGAAGAGCCCTGCCAAAGCTCATCAGTCGAGTGACTACAACGAGTTCTTCGGTCAGACTGACGGAGCCCACTGGATCGGACTCCAGTCACAGCCGATCACCGGAACAAACAGAGATTGGTCTCAGCGTTCTGGCCATCTGGGATCGCTCCTGATAGTTTTCTTTACCTCGGCATCGGGATGTTGGTCCGCTACTATGAGTCAGCATCTGTATCCTGCATCGACTAAACCAAGAATGCTTAGGTACTTACCAAAATCAATGGCCCAGATACCGGTTCCAGTTGCCAGGTCGGTCACTCGCTGCGGATTCTTGATCGGTGCCAGGTCGAGTTTCCGGTGCCGCAGCAGCAGACAAAGCTCGTGCACCATGCCCAGGCGGTTGATTTCCGATTCATCGTTGGGGAGCAGGTACGCTAGAAGATATGTAACGATCAGCTTACAGATATTGGACAGGCAGGCAGGAAGAGGTCAGCTCCTACACCAATCGCGGAATTTATGGTAGCGACGGCCGTTTTCATGGCGATGATCGAGCACCGATGTGGCCAGAGAGGTGTTGTATGACGATCTATCTCGAAGAAGGTGCGTGAGCATGCATTTGGGACCTGGAGAATTACGGCGTCATATCACATACAGTTCATCGCTATAAGACGAGTCGTTCTCATACTTTGAAACTCACGTAAGCAGCACGCTCTGGTGTACCTCAACGGAGCGATGCCGTACAGAGGTGTCCACTTCAACGCTGGCTGGGGCATACTTGGTGGTGGTGGTTCTCTGTTCCTGAGCGGGCGTTACTGTCATGGTGGAATAATTAACGGTTGACCTTTTCCAGGGAGATTGATGATTGACTGATCCCACGTTCGACAACCCTAACAATGTAAGTATTTGTGTGAACACCCTTCTGAATGGCGCCCAAGAGCTTGTCGCAGCGGCCAACAACGGGCTTTTTTCCCCTTTATGACCAGAGCTCACTCTCCGTCTCACTTTAAATGTATGCGTCAGTGCGTAAGCACCAGAATCAAACTTAGATCTTCACTTTGGTTCTCTGGTGTTGCTGGCTTTTCTGCACCTCGGCCAAAACTGGTATAGAGTTAAAACAAGAGGCGGTCTCCTTTGGCGCATATAGTGGTATAGCCTCGTATGGGGGTGTCTAAATATCTCCAAAAT
This sequence comes from Thermomyces lanuginosus, assembly GCF_041956635.1. NCBI lineage: Eukaryota > Fungi > Ascomycota > Eurotiomycetes > Eurotiales > Trichocomaceae > Thermomyces > Thermomyces lanuginosus. The sequence goes on along the minus strand of NW_027192335.1, from coordinate 144,342 downwards.
TGAGTAACTGGGGAGACTATGCGCAATCCAATGTGGGTGTTTGCTCCAGCCAGTTTAACATTCAAGTAAGTTTGCCTATTGCCCTTTAGTACGGAGTATCCTCAGTACAGGTACCTAGGTAGATAGGGGTAATATATGTACTAGTTCGTTTGCATTATGCCAATCTCGTTTTTCATTCCCTCTCTTCCAGCTTCTTCCATCATTTTCACCTGAATAAAAGGCCAAATTGATGGTCTGAATTACTAACTTTACTAGGGACTCTTGGTGTTAATCCGGACGCCACAAATAAGAGCAAAATTTGCAAGGTCAGTACTTATCCATATCATCTAGCAGCATTCTGGCAAAATATATAGGTACCTCTAGGTAGGTGCAGTGAAACTTGGTTATAACGATGCTAATTCTGGCATGACCAGTCCATCGCTATAACGAGATAACTATTTTACTACTAACCTGCTTAGTAATCGTATTCTACAACGAATTCACTCCGAGAAATAACGAATCCTTTGTAGCGCGAAAATTCGTTGTTACTATGGGCAAATAGTTTTTGGCAAGCGGTTGATTCGGAATATCGTGAGATTCGTTATGGAGAGGTTCGTTATAAGTAACGAGGTTCAACTTGTTGTAAGAGTAGTTAGTGCCTCAGGCATTTTACTTGTGCGCTAGTCCCTAATGGGACTAGGAGGAGCTTGTTGATCAATACTGCCGCTGGCGGGGCCAAGCTATCGGCTAACTTCGCGATAACCAAAGGCAGGGATACAGTGATTACGATGCTGGAGTGATGCCTGGATTGCCGTCGTGAGCTATGGGAAATTACTATCTAAAGTGAAAAATATCAATTCCCCATGGAATTCGTAGAATTCGCGGTAGAAACTTCTGCATGGCTCGTTGACAACATACCCACACATACTCGTTGATCGAACCGCGGTTCAATTCAATTCTCTCAGGTTTTACAGATAGTTCTATCAGAACCGCAACGGCCTGCACGCCGTGCAGAGCAGTTTCGTTCTACACCATGGCGACCTATGAAGGTACTCATTCTCCCCGCTTCTCGCTTTGTCATTCCCCAAACCACTGACAAAAGTCTTCAGTCGAACACAACACCGAAAACCCCGAGACGGCCGCACAGCAACCCCGCCGGCGCCGGCCAGATCTATCCACCTTCTTCGCGACCCTCTCGGAGATCAGCACATCGGAGACACGTACACGCGAGCATGCGGTGCCGATTCCGCGAGACGTTAGCGCCGCGTTCCGCACGCTCGCGGACGCATTCGAGATCATGAGGCGCGAGAATGAGATCACTGGTTCGGAAGAGGAAGGCGGGCAGTCGTTGATTGATCGAATGATTGAGGCGTTGCTGCAGGGAGCAGAAGCGCCGCCAAGGGAGATTGAAGGGGTAGATGAGGAGTTTTGTGATGGTAAATCTTCCCTCTGCTTTATTTCTGAAGTTTTGGCTGATTAATGCACAGCTCTTGAACGTGTCCCTCGCTCCTCTTTGAACAAGTCACAGTCCTGTCCAATCTGTGGTAATCCTTTTCTCGATGACCCTTATCCGTTGGTGGTCCGGCTCCCTTGCCATTCGACCCATCTCTTCGATCTCGAGTGTGTGAGACCCTGGCTGCGACTCCGTGGCACGTGTCCGTTGGATCGGACGGATTTCGGAAAGATCCAGCGGGGGAAGCGAGAGGAGAGGAGAAAGGCCGCGGAGAAGAGAAGGGAGGCGAGATATAATGGTGATGGAGACGAGGAGGAAGAAGAATGGGATGGGATGTATGCTTGATGACTTGGTCATCCAAATGTACGTGCGGTTACGAGGATAGTTGATACCCCCCCAGGAACATTCAGTTTGCTGTAAATATGAATTACGAGAAGATGAGATTGGTATACGCATTTATTCGGCTGTATGCATTCGTACATCTATCATGAATCATTAAAAAGGCATTTAGCAATTCATAACTTAGGACTTTTTCTGCTGGATGTTCAGCTTCCCCGTCGCGTCTATTACGGCCTCTAGCCCGTTCTTCTCCAGCACTCCGCTCTTGTCCTCGACGACCTTCCGTGCCTCGAGCTCCTCGATCAGCTTCTGGTTCTCAGGATTCCCCTCCAGCAGAAACTTCAAACACATCACCGCGTGCTCTTTGATGTAAGGATTATACGAATCGAACTGTGTGCAGGACAATATCGTCTCCACACCGCCATATTTCCGGATCTGGTCCTGCACCTCGGGACACTTCCACACGAGGGAGGAGAGAACCAACACGACGAGCTTCTTGAGGTTGCGCCATTCGAACGCGGATGGATCTTCGGTGATCTGCGGCGAGTCCGTATGGTATCTACCGTTGCCGTGCTCGGTGTCCATGGGTTCCGTGTCGCTGGGGTCGTAGGGTCTTTCCACGGCGACCGGCCGGTTCTGTTGAGGTTGGTTGTCTTTCTGCTGCTCCTGCTCTGAACTCTGCTCTTCCTTCGAAGGCAAGTTATAACTGCGGCCATATGTCCTTGTTCGATCCCAGCGACCTGGATTGGTCGTGAGGCCACCCTTGGGAATGCTGGCGTCTAATTCTTTGATCAACGTCACCAGATCGTAGACAATCTCCCATTTGACTAGGAGGTTCTTCCAGTCGTTGTTCTCCGTGAGAACAGCGAAGAATTCCAAGAACTGATGCACACCCTCGTACACCCGCTCCATGTCCCACAGATTCAGAGGGAAGTCGTCCGGTAGGGCCCGTCCCGCTCGGATCTGGCCCTGGAGATAGATGAGAGCGCAAGTCTCGGGAATAATGTTGCCGCGGAAGATAGTGAAAATATACCGGACCGTGAGCACGTCAACCTTGGTGAGGGGCGCCGGGGGCTTCGTATTGGCCTGCTGCTGTCCGTTGTTGTTAGACGTAGCCGTGGGGGAGTACTTGTTTCGGAAGATAAGAGTCAAAATTTTCATCAGGACAGCTTGAGCAGGCGAAATGATATCTTTCGGCAGGCCAAAGTCCGAATAAGCGTGCGACATCAACCCATTTTTCAGAATCGCTTCCATAATTTGCACCATCATCTTGACGTATAGGTCCTCGTCGGGCAGATCCCAAGCCGCGATGAAGATCAGCAGCTCCCGCAGCAGATTTCGTCCAGTTTCCTGCGTAAGCAGAATGTGACATCGCACGGCTTGCATGTTCCTTGACCCTTGCTGCTCTCCTCCCTTCAGTCCGAAGCTGTCCACAATTCCTGCTTGAATAATCATGGGCAGCGCTTCGATTTCTGACGGTCCAAGAATGAGTGGGATATCCGTGAGCAGCCCCCGTTGATGACCACCCGGCCGACTCCGGTAGTCGTCATCCTCGTCCTCGTCGTCATCGTCCTCTTCATCTTCCTCCATGCTCTCGTCGGCCTCTGCGTCCATACTACGAATGTCACTGCCCGCAGTGTCGTCATCGGGATCGTAGTGATGGTCGCCATCCCCAATGATCTGAGATGTCTCCTGCAAGCGCGCAAGCAATTCGTCCTTCGCTTCCTGCAGAGTTCCAGCTGCTGTATGAGCAGACCGGGGCATGCTCATGTCTTCCTCGGTGACTGGTGCGTCACCCGCTGCCAAGGCATTGTGCTTCTCGAGATCTGGGAAATCCGCCCAGCATATTCGTGGGTACTTTGCAGTTGCGCTGCGGTCAATCGCCAGAATTGGCTGTCGCTTCGGTTCATCTCTCGCCGGCAGCGTACGCGGCAGGTCCTGTGCGCGCTCTTTCAGATCTGCCCAACCATCGACCTTGGCGCCCAGAATAGTGGTGAGGGCGGCTTTGATTTCTCTGACCTGCTCCGGATTCTTGCCCATTTCCTGAATCTCCGTCAAATCCCGCCCCAGCAACTTCTCCATGTGCTCCTTGATATTCGCCAACAAAAGCATCGCGGCTTCCTCTCGAATCGTGGAAGGTTCCCGGGGGAAGTTGGAAAGCGTCTCGAGCAGCAGGTCTTCGGCTGTCTGATCATAGAGAGCCCGGATAGGCGGATCCACGATTCGCTCGCCAGTTTTCACCACCGGTGCAACGCCCTGAGGTTTGGCGTCTGGATCCAGCGGATCCTTCTGGGTGATGATCTTGGAATCCGCATTCGACTGGTAGCCAAAGAGGTCCAACCAGAGCACGAGCTTCCGCTGTTCATTGTGCATAATGAAGTTGTGCAAGAACTGCAGGCAAGTGATCAGAAGCCGCTTGTAGAGACTGACAACCTTTTGCCATCGGTCTTCGTTTCGCGCGTTGGCCTCCCCTCCGTCGAAAGCCCGAACGGTTACTCTCACGCATGTGTCAATCAATGCCAATATTCGTTGATCGAATCCCTTCTCTGCTGCCAAGTTCTGTGCCCGCCTGGTCGTTGCGAGCAGGTTGCGCGCAATGATACATAGATCGTTTACTCGTTCGATGTCTTTGACGAGCGAGAAGTAGTTGTATGCAATCAGGTTGGACGACGATTGTGTCTCGTAATTCGGAGACGGCGTAGGACTCTTCCAGGCAATCGATTGGGACTCTAGTACCGGGATCGCTTTCTCGAGGACATTGGTGAGGCCTTCCCATATTGCCGGCGACATTCCGAGGGCATGTCTGCAGAAAAGAGGACTCAGTCAAATGCGCCAGCGTAACATGGCACATGCACTAACCTCACATCACTCTCCTGGTGAGTTTTGTACAAGATTTGCTTGCCGGCCGAGAGCAGATGTTCCAAGCGTTTGTCATCAATCATGCCGCGAGTCTCGAAGTGACTCAAGGTCCCCGCGAGGATCACCTTGAGCATGAGCTCTGCTGGCGTCGCTTTTGGTGCGGGCTCGCTCTGGCCGGTGTCCGCCATTTTGTCCTGGCAACAAAGGTTGGATCTGGTGAATTGGCGGGGTTTGCAAATTCCTAATGGAGAGGCCAAAATATTTTGAAGCTCGGTTTGGATACCGAAGTGATAAAGCAGTGGCTTTACATAACCCCGCTGTGTTTTTCCGTTCCGAGATATCGTCTCCGAATCACGCTCGGCATCGTCAACTGGCTTACGCACCTGGCACAACATCATACTGAGCTTTCAGTTCACTCTTGTGGAAGGGTGCGGAGTTCGATTTCGATTAGATAGATCTCTGTACATGTTGTAGAATCACAGTTTCATGCGGGCTGCGTCCTGAACAGCAGCGGTCTATCGCGACTATACAGGCAGCTTCAAAGCATCACGCATGTTACGCCAAAACCCTAAATCGTAAATGTTATCGACTTCTCGCATGTTATTGACCCTGTGCCAGCGGGGATCGATGGGCGCGTTCGGATCTTCGGACTGCATGATATGGTTTGACCGGGTTGAAATGGCGAAGCCGACTCTCGGAGGCTCATCCGTGAGGATCAGCACTTGGTCAGCTTTACCGGGCCATGAAGTGGGCGGTTCGATGTTCTCATCACGCGGCTTATGGTTTGGATATATCTCGCTCCTTCTCGCCTTGTAGACCAGACCATCGGCCACATCTTCCCTCCAGTCGGACCACTTTGAGGTCTCATTCGTCGTCGCACCGGCCCATAGCAGATAGATATGGTAGGCCAAAAATCCCAGAGCAAGGGGAGAGGTTAAGATCGCCAGAAGAAAGACAAATCCGAGCCGAAGATCGTTCGTAACAACTAGAGTCCAAAAATGTAGATAGGAAGACCACGATCTCCCACGGCTCCAACGAGGTCCGTTGGGAGAGAGTGATTTCTGAAGCGTGTCATCGAACAGAATATAACCAAGATAGGCGCCATATATCAGCATAACCGACATTGAGAGTAGTAGACCTAGAAAATAGTGGTAGTTCTCACGGCCAACGCAGTTGGTAAGCCAAACGCAGTGATGATCATGCCTGGACACGCAAGCATTGCAGATGCTGCAATGCTTGCTCCTGGCTGGCTTCGGAAGATGGCACGTGGAGCATTGCTTGCCTGGGTGGAAAAGCACACGGTCGTATGGATACCGCGCCAATTCTGTACGGATGTTTTGCGGCGTGATGAAAGACTTTGTCGTCACCGCTCCATAGAGGAATAAGTACGGAAGAATGACTGCGACTACCACGCATACTCGATGCGGTATCCCCAGTCGTGGCCATGCTGCTGGCACAAATGCCACTTGCGATGTCACTAAAAGGATCAAAAAGAATATCTACCACACAGTTGTCAGCTTCAAATCCTGGATGCAGGAAGATGTAGGCAATGGCTACTAACTAATACTAATGGATGGTTTTCACGCATCAAATATTTGCCAGTTCGATTCCAGCAGTATAATAATTTCCCTCCAAAAAGAATAGCATCTATGCGGCGAAATGCATGGGGGATATGGATCCATACTGCTCGGTGTAAGAATCCTATTGGTGTCTTCCTAAAGTTGTGGTTAGATCATGGGAGATATGCCGCAAACAGGATGCATTTGACAGTCTACCTGAAGATTGGAAGTCGACCAAACAGTGCCACAAAAGTGAAAAAGGAGATAGACAGCACTGTCAGTGCTGCTGTCCTGATCCAACCCATTATGCAGTCTGCCCCGGACACAGACGATACCTAGTACGCCGATCGGTAACCCAGTTTTTTCTTTATATTCATAGCCAACAGTATGATGTGGACGAAAGATAGATCATGATTGTTTGAGACGCTGAGCCATTTACCCGTCTCTAGTGCTGCACAAGAAGATGTGATGGCTCAGCGCAAACACTGCCTGGGACCTGGTACGCGTGATCACGTGACTACGTGAAGCTATGAAATGTGGACCGTGTAAGTGGAGGATGGAGAGCACCGACTGTTCGAGACTCCATACAAGCTAATTTGATGAAAGCAGTCTGTTTTGATGGTCACTGAAGTGCGCACCGACGCTTGATTCTCGAAGACGCACGCGGTACTCTGTCGACTATGGCACCCAATCTCTTCGGGGGCATGAAATTCTGGCTTTCGTTCCAGGTCCCCCAACGCAATAGATTTCGAGAATTGATTCAGGTTTGTGGGCTTACTTGTACTCGCGGCTGATTGCTAATGAGTTAGGAACACGGCGGACAAGTCGTTCTGAACGAGAGAAATGCAGATGTCAAGCTGGTGGACCACAAGAAGCGGCCAGCACCTCCCGACAGGTACGACGATCTTTCAAAGGGAAGACAATATCTGACTCCGGATTCAGTTATTCGTACCAGTTTGTGGAGCGGTCCATTCGACGAGGTCAACTCGAGGATTTAGAAGCTCATCGTGTTGCGCCGAAGATTCGTTCCGTCGGGGACACCACGGTAGCGACCAGCAGTCAGCGACGGCCATTTACTTTAAAGGAGGATCAAATGCTGTGGGACTACGTCCAATCAAAGGCAAAGGAGGGCGCACATGTCGCTGGAAATGTGATCTACAAGGAATTGTACGAAAGCGGAGTACGTTGGACTGCCAGAGATTGCAAGAGCAGATGAATTGACATCTATTCTCAGCATCGGGAGCACCCATGGCAGTCATGGAGGGATCGCTACTTGAAGCATCTCCAGGGACGACCCCGACCTGGAGGTCCGCCGGCACGTTCGGAAGTCGAGAGCGATAGAGATTCTGACACTCGCAGTGCCCAAGCTACGCGCAGAGAGAGCAGGCCATCATATTCAGAGCAGACCGCGCCTTCTCCTTCTGTTTCTTCTTCGCGGTCAGAAGCAACTACATCAAAGTCACCGTCCACAAGACCAAGTCCTCGGGAAACTGAAGAGAGGATAATGCCTGCTGAGAACAACAATCTCAAACGAAAAAGATACGTTGATGAAGATGTGTCTGATTCTCTAGATACTTCAATATCTGAGGAGCGCAGCGCGAAGAGACGGCCGATAGATGTACCAAAACCTATGCAATCGTCGCCCACACAATCGCGTTCCACACCTCGAGGTCAATCGAGGTCCAGGAAGTCGTCAGCAGAGCCAGTAGAGTTCGAAACAGCGCCAGAGTTTCAAGCATCGCAATCGGAACCTGTCAAACAAAAGCGAAAGGAAGCAGATATCGAAGAGCATACCGCTAACACTAATGAAGATGAAGGAGATTGGAGTGTCTTGACAGATTTTCCGCCACTCCCAGATGAGGGCACAGAGTCGCACAGTCGGACAGACGGTGGAATGGATCAAAGCGAATGGATCGATTATCAACTGCGCACCGGACGAGCTCGGAAACCTGAAGAAGCCATCCGGGCATTGAAGGCCACGTCTATGGACACAAGACTTGCAAATATTGTGCTCAGGTCGATAGTCGCTGGAAAGGGAATCCCTACTGACATTGCTGGGGTGTGGACGGACGATGATGATTTTGCCTTGGAAGGCGAAAATTCTCATGCCATCGAGCGGGTGCTCAAGAAACATGGGCTCAAATATTATGCCAAACGATTCGAGTATCTGTCGGCACTCCGCGAAGCTGAGGAGGCTACGGGATTAGTTTTGTGAAGAAACCACAATGAAGCAGGCATGACTGCTCTAGCCTGTGCACTCACAGCTCCTGGACGTATGGCTTAATGTCCAGGTAGTGTCCATAATAGTTATCAGACGCTGCATAATTATGTCCAGTTGTCGCGTCCGAAGAAAAATATTGATAACGCGAAGACATTGAGCTGCAGAAGAATTACCGCTAACAGGACAAGTAACAAAAATCTCGTGAAAACTCCGGTCCGTCCCGAGTACAAAACCCACCGCACGATCGCAATACGAGGATCATGATCAGTCGCAAGATAACCTGAGTCACAGCCACCCGTCATTATACACACTGAAGCCAGGGATTGCGTTATCGGACAATGTTTAAAATGGGCCAGGTCCAGCCCGGAAGAATAGAATCGGCAGACTGGAGTCATCCAGTAAGCCACCGGTTGGGAAACCATTGCGTGCAGTATTTCATAGGAACTGGTCAAGAAGAATTCGAATTAGAATCGACCTCTCTGAAGACCCTGCCGAAGGGGGTTAGTCGTTATAGAGGAAATGGGAGAAAGGTCTGGTCCTTACAGATGACTTTCATAGAATTTCAGCATCTGCCTCCTGTTAGAAAACGCTCCGTTGACTAATTGTGCCGTGGGGATCATACCTTCCTAGGGATCTTCTCATAAACTTGCTCAGCGGATACCCGGTACTTCTTGCCATCGGCGAACCTGAGATGTACTTGCAGAGTCCCGGTATGGGGATCTTTGCCAATGGTCTCTATGGCGACGACATCTCGATCCCAATCATTCGACTTCGGAACGGAGGACGAGCCCTTTGACTCGGTTTCCCGGCTTTTTGTTGTTGTTGATTTTTGTCGGTTCTGTCGCTTCGACTCTGGTGTTGATTTCACACTTGCCGTAGACTTCCTCTTGCGCGATTGTTTCCGCGGCGGAGGTGATGGTCGGCCACCTATTGATTCGTAATACTCACTAAGGATTTCGCTTGCACCCTCTCTGGTAGACGTGGTTCCGTCAGTGACGGCCCGGCTTCGCGCGAAAGAAGAAAAATTTGTAGCGGCTTACAGCAAGTTCTCTTCAGGCTCCCAAGTATTTTCTGAATCGTCGTATCCTTTCCATTTGACATGCAGCAATAGTGTCCCCTAATGCGATTAGACTTCGTCGTACAGCATTGCGTGCAGGGAAAGATGGACGAACATTCCTCTGATATTCATGATCTAGGATCTTCTCGACCACAAAGATTCCTTCCTCCTCCCATCGCGCTCGCTCCTCGTCGTCTATGTCAGAGCCATCGGCTCCTTGATTTCTTTCTTCCTTGTCCGTCGGTTCGCTTGCGCTGCTCTCATTCTCGGGAGTTCTTTGCTCTTCTTCGACCTCCTCGTCAGATGAATCTGATACTCCTAGGTAGGGACCATCAGCGTTTGAACATCAAGGCGACCGCGCATCTGCCGACGAAACCGAAGCTAAAAGATGCAACGCGTAGTACGCACTGTACTTATTTCCTTGCGCCATGGCATCCTCTTTCTTCCCGCTGAAACGCGAGAAGACCCCCCGCATGTATTCCAATTCGGCAGAAAAGCAAAAGTGATCTAAAACACGGTAGATTGAAATCGCAGTCGCAAAGGCGCGAGAAAACAAACCGTCGACGCGAAATTAGGCAAAAATTGGTGCAAATGCTCGAAGTTGTCCATCGATGGACAGTTACTATGGACCGAACCCGTCAGCGCGGATGGAGCGAACGCGCGCCAAGACCGGAGCTCTTCTTCGGGCCCAGACTGGCCGCTGACAGCAGGAAATTCTGCATCGAGACGCTTCCACGGCCCATTTCACGACCATATACGCCCTTGATTTGATTTTTAGGCTTTTATTCTTTTCATTTTAATTCTTTCTGTTGCCGGCACCTTTTCTCTTGCATTGTGAGTTCTGCCGCGGGGCAGACAAACTCTCAACATGGCCATGCGTACGCCGAATGCCCCTCCTCAAGTGCGTTTTCGCTTACTGACTGCTTGTTCCCGTAGAGCTGGATCTCTCGAACGGTATGAGTTAGTCGGGTTCATGAGCAGCGATTCAGGCATATTAACATTCTGTAGCTCAGGTGTTGAAGGATGAGCAGGGCCGGCCATTTATCGTTGTCCGAGAGTATGTTCACCGTTGACGAACGGCGCCGAATGAAGTTGACCAGTGCGCAGCCAGGGAAAGAAAAAGAGGCAGCATGGCATCGAGGCTGTCAAGTCGCACATTGTCGCAGCGAAAACCGTTGCAAACATCGTCCGGACTTCCTTGGTACGGTCGACTTCACGGTGTTATTCAACGACCCCTCTAACATTCCATATAGGGTCCGCGAGGACTCGACAAGATTATGATTTCTCCGGACGGGGATATTACGGTGACCAACGATGGAGCTACAATTCTGTCCCAGGTTTGTGGGCTTGACTCGGAGAGAATACAGTGGCATTTACTGAGCTCCCCGCAGATGGAAGTCTCCAACAATGTTGCCAAGCTCCTGGTAGAACTGTCTAAATCTCAGGATGACGAAATCGGAGACGGGACGACCGGCGTCGTCGTGCTAGCGGGTGCGCTTTTGGAGCAAGCTGCCGAGCTTATCGACAAGGGCATCCATCCGATCCGGATCGCCGATGGTTTCGACCAGGCTTGTGAGATTGCCGTTGCCGAGCTTGACCGAATCAGCGATGAGATTACCTTCACAAGAGAGAACACCGAGAACTTGTTGAAGGTTGCCAAGACAAGTCTGGGCAGCAAGATGTACGTATCAGTAGACTTCACAGCTACAACTGGCTCGGGACTGACTGTATTTAGTGTGTCCAAGTGCCACGATCAGTTTGCAAAGATTGCTGTTGATGCCGTGCTCTCTGTGGCCGACCTGGAACGTAAAGATGTCGATTTCGAGCTCATCAAGGTTGACTCCAAGGTCGGCGGATCTCTCGAGGACACAATCCTGGTCAAGGGTGTCATTGTCGACAAGGACTTTTCGCATCCCCAGATGCCGTCAGAAGTTCGTGACGTCAAGCTGGCTATTTTGACCTGCCCGTTCGAACCGCCCAAGCCGAAGACGAAGCACAAGCTCGACATCACGTCGGTGGACGAATTCAAGCGACTGCAGGCTTATGAGAGAGAGAAGTTCGAGGAAATGATTAAACAGCTCAAGGATGCCGGCGCAAACCTCGTCATTTGCCAGTGGGGTTTCGATGATGAAGCCAATCACCTGCTTCTGCAGAACAACTTGCCTGCAGTGCGATGGGTCGGAGGTCCTGAGATCGAACTGATTGCGATTGCGACAGACGGCCGTATTGTTCCGAGATTCGAGGAGCTTGCTCCGGAAAAGCTTGGAACGGCCGGTCTCGTTCGGGAGATGACCTTTGGTACGACCCGGGAGAAGATGTTGGTGATCGAGGAGTGTGCCAATAGCCGCGCCGTGACGGTATTTGTTCGCGGCAGCAACAAGATGGTGAGCCAATCATACCTTGTAGAGCTGTTCTGTGGACGTGACTGATTATTTAGCTCATCGATGAGGCGAAACGATCACTACACGATGCTCTGTGCGTGGTCCGCAATCTGGTTCGCGACAATCGGGTAGTCTACGGTGGTGGTGCAGCAGAAATCGCTTGCTCTATTGCGGTCGAGGATGAGGCAGTCAAGGTACGACTACAGAAATAGAGGAGATCACAATGTGCGATCAAGTGCTGACACACGTTCTAGCGTCCTGGAATTGAGCAATACGCTATGCGCGCCTTCGCCGACGCGCTGGATGCCATCCCGTTGGCTCTGGCCGAGAATTCTGGCTTGAACCCGATCGAAACTCTTGCAGAGATCAAGTCGCGACAGGTCAAGGAGAAGAACAGCCGGCTGGGTGTGGACTGCATGTTGACAGGCAACAATGGTATTTCCTCCTTGTCCAGTTGTAGTTTATTATCCACTTGCTAAGCGTTCTTTCAGACATGCGGGACCACTTTGTCATTGATCCGCTGATCGGAAAGCGCCAGCAGTTGCTGTTGGCGACGCAATTATGCCGGATGGTCTTGAAGGTTTGTCAGACTCGAATGCGTTTCCTTTGACCTAAGCACTGACCAGAGACAGATCAACAACGTGATCATTGCCGGCGAAGATGACCAGGAGTTCTAAGCCTCTGGGATATGAAATCTAATAGCTCGATTCCGCATTCCATGAACGTGACTGACGAGGCGTTTTGAGCTGTATGTACGGAGTACTTAGAGCTAGAAAAAGTCATTTCACGCATTGAATCTCGTTTGAATCCCTATTCTTCCGTTCTCACTGCTATATGAAGGTTGTATTCACATCTTGGGGTTCCGACCAAGTCCTCAGCTGCCGTACAATCTAAATCGGCCTCTCTGAATAGAGCAATGGCCAGTCAGACCGCGGCGTTGAGGCAAGTATAAATAATTCATCCTATCGAATTCACGATTGAAATCCAGACCGCTCTCTGCATGCTGCCCAGACGATCAGTTTTGTGCAGGGACTGCACCTCGCGTGGCTTCATCCATTTGAATCTATATATAGAGGCAATCAGCCCGATCTTCTGGTTGTAACTATTCAGCGTCGTCCCTCAAGATTCGAATCCGAACTGGATTGCAGGAAATTTTCTTTTTGTGTGCTACGTACATGGAGGAAGGGTTTCCGTAATCGAGTCGGCCAGTTTGTCAATTCAAGTTTTTAGATTGCCCACTCCGTTGGGTAAAGTAGTCTTGCATTGGCGGTTCGTTCTTTGTCGCCGTGCTGAGACTGAAAGGTATCACGTAAAGCCTGCTATACACAACTAGACTACTCCGGGGTACGTAGGGCCAACTACGAAGTGTAGTGAAAGTTTGTGTGGTCTCCTTTCTCCAGAGCTGATTTTCTACGTTGGGCAAGGAAACAAACCAAGTCTGAAGTCTCGACGGATGCGCTCTCCAGATCGTGTGCATACCTGCCACGACAGCAAAAGGAATGTTTTTTTTAGTCAAACTCTTTCAACTTCATTATATGCGCGGAGTTCGCGGGCAGACGAAAAAAAAAAAAGATTACTCTGATTGATTGATGGGTGTTTGAATACTCGTATGATGTTTAGGAGTCCAAAGTCGAGAGGTCGAGAAAAAAGGAAATGAAGCATCACATTTGTCTGTGCACCAGGTCCCTCCCTTCTCCGCCGGATGCACATCCCGGATCCGCGATGTATTGCTAGCTCCATCTGCGAGTGATCTGGCTCCTCCTTGCATGCACTGATCGTCTGTAAGCTAGCGATGGGTTCTCCAAGGGGGGCCGAGATTCCTCCATGCGTCGTGTGGAGTGAGTCGAACAGATGTCCCCTCTTGTCTCGAGTAACTGAAGGTACATGCTTGTACAGTTGTACTGAGGGTTGCGTGCTGTGTTGGCAAGTACAGTTCAGTAGCTACAAAGTAACTTGCAGTCGGCAACAGAACTCTCCGTCGAGTTATCATATGGGTCCTTGCTGGAACGCAGGCGATGTGCAAACCCGACCTGGTTGGAGATGGAGCGTTCGCCGTGAGCAGGGAGTGTTTGCCCCTTCCAGGGTACTAACGGACGTGATCCAGTCAGATTCTGAATATTCTATGAAGCTAGAGAATTCCGAGAATTCATGGCGCCGTGTTCCACTAGGGGTAGGTCTCGAAGGTTTATGATATATCTCGTTTCCAGAGATTGAAGGAATTATTTGGTCCTTCAAATACAAAATTCCAACGACGTCCGTATGAAACGAACAGTACTCATACTCGTACGGACGCCATACGCTGTTTCAATTTCCTCCAGACCAGAACGAGGCCCGTCTCAGAAACAGGGGACTCGTCATCGTTCGTTGTTCTTTGTTGTCGTTCTCTGATAGCGATCATCTGATGATGGCTTCATGTCTGATTGCTGTCAGAAAACCAGTTGTCATTTCCATGAAAGCGCTTAAATTGCTTCCTATTTTGTAGCCACGCATTGAGTACAGCGCCAATAAGGAGCATCATGCTGTGCGATCTTGAGCGATGAGACTGACTTGTGTTGGACGCGACAGCCATCCTTTGTTGACCAAGGCGATCGGCCTTTGGAGGTGACGAACGCCGAGCACTCCATAGTCCCTCCCTCCCACAGAATATTGTAGCACCATACCAAAATATGGGGATTCAACCTGAGTTGAGTCGCTGTATCTCAAAAGAGTCATTGGATGACCGCACGTCTTCACTGGCAATGACAAGAGAACATCATAAACCTGGGAGATAATGACAGCATTATTCGCCACGGGAGAGTTAGCGAGAAAAAAAAGGAATATTTTGAAGCTGGAACGGTCGAAAACGAAAAACAAGATCATCCTGAATTCATTCTTGATTTTCGCATAGGCAGTCTACGACTGTCAATGGCTGGTGGCAAACATGGCGCATCTTCAAGCAGGTTTCAGTTCGAACTCGGTTCGAATGAAATTCGACAGTAGAAACTTCCCATATTTCCGTCCATCGCCGGCTCTTAGGTCTAGGACAAGAACGAAATAAAGCTAGGCTGGAGTCGATGACAAATGGCTTAGATCATCATTACCCCAGATTTTGAGATGGTTGGTCCGAAAGGAACAAGGCTCATCACAGCGTCACAACAAATTTCGGCCAGTCATGTGCATGGGATGATTCGATTTTTAATTCCTTCGTGTCCGTACATTCCGCTGGGCCTATCGACGTCGAGATTGAGGCTGTGAAATTGATATTAATGCGGCCATCGCCATCAGTGATCAGCTCAAGAGTACAGTAGTTAGGAAATCCCGTGATGATACTAATATAGACTGCGTCTGGGGTTGAGGAAGATCCGTAGCGTGCCACGTATCTGCGGCTTTGTCACGAGGTCGCGAACCCTGACCTCCAACGTGTTAACTTGTCTCGTTTCTTCGTTGACCGCCATAATCATCATCGTCACTCTGCATATTTCTCGTAGAGTACACTACAAAGTAAAAAAAAAAAAAAAAAAAAACGACTAACGAAAAAAAAAACGCTACGGAAAAAAAAAACGTGAATGGCAAAAGTCATGCAGGGTTGACGGGGGCGGACCGACCATGTGCCAATCTATTTTGCCGGCACTCCGGCAGTTTTGGAGTTGATCAACAGCCTAACAGGAGTCCTCGGTCGAGGCTTCTCTACCGCGGCATTTCGGCTGAGTGTGACTGCATCCCCCGATACATTTGTTCCATTACTCCGTATCCTTGGACATGCTCGGCATTTCATATGCCCAAAGAACAGGTACCGACCGTACAGCAGGGACCACGGTACCTACTCGTAGAAAGGTCATTCTACGTTCTCGATCCCTGTCCCTTGTCGGTTCGTTTCCTGTTTCTTAGAACGCCAAACAGCGTCAATGGCAGCGAGCTGTGATGTTTCGCTTGACGATCGAAATACGAGCCATCGACCGTGGTGGGCTCTCGAAACTATTCTCAGAGGCTCTTGAAGCCTATCCCAGCTGTTCATGAACAGATGACCATGCCCACCATGGCGTGCTGCTACTGAGTACGAGTAGCCTGCTCGTAGGAAGCAATGGTTTGACGTGTACAAATGTCTTGAAAGTCTACGGATAGTATCCATTCGAACCCAGGACCCTGCGTCGATGATAGGTAGATACAGTCTTGCATGCATTGTGACCTGCATTGATGGCGAAGCACACCAAACTCTCGAATTCGCCTCGAGTTCTCCTTCCGATCTCTCCAAGTTTGGGGAGGATGATGATCTGGAGACTCGAGTTGATGTGGAGGTTTAGTTTAAGGAGCTCCCCACAAGGCAGCCCTGGAGTTGCAAAGACGGGGGGATGGGTTAACCTGATGTGGTAAGCACCCTGGGATAGCTTTGTGCCGAAGGCGGCTGAGCTATGGACGAATCTGGTGATGCCTCACTTTTCTGGAAGCACAGAGGATCGCCTGCCAAGGCAATCGGATGCAGGAAGGGATCGCCAGGTTGTCTTATCCGCTGCTCCCGGCGATGCTGTACGGACGGATTTCACGTCGAGCCCCCTGAATTCCGTTGCGGTGTTGCTTGTTTTCGGATACTCTAGACGGCAAGTAACCTCTGTCACTGCTGGCCTCCCTTTGGTACTGAGCCATTCCGGCATTCGTCTGGATGATTCGCTATTTCATCCTCCTCGTACGGAGTACTTGCTTCATACTGTGCTCGTCTGCTGTACTCCTATGCTACCCCTAGCCACATTAGACGGTGGCAAATTGGATGCCGTTTCGATTTTCTCCATAGGGCTGCTTGATCGTCCATTAATGACTCCATTTTCCCCAACTCCCTGTCCACCGGTGCCCGATTTCTGGCACGTCCATGGTCACGGGACCTCCTGACCCCGTGACCCGGTGACTGCTCTGCATCCCACGTTGGCAATCCCTCCCACTTTGGCGGCTCGGGGAAGCTGGCTAGCGCCAAACTCTAATCAACTTAACCATCGGCTAATATGCAGCCTAATCAGGGCTATTCCAGCTCTTTCAGAGTCATGTGCTTTCAGTTCCCATGGTTTTCGGGCCGGCTTCGCCCTGTGATTAACTTGCTTGTGACAAGTCGGCGGTCCGGCGGCGGCCACCTGTCAGTGCATTCTGTTACGGAAGTCTTACTCGTAGACGTCTGATGTTGGACGCAACATTGGGTATATTGCGGCTGCGCGCGGGTTGTCCGGTCGCTTGTAACCATGGCGTCAAAGAGATTGGTGCCCTCAGCCACGAAAAGCCACTTCATTTGCGAAGCTCTCCAATGCGGATTGCGGATTGCGGAGTACTCGTGCGTTGGACGAGTATGAATCTCCATACGGGGTACCGTACGCCGCGTCCGGGCAGAGTCTTGTACTCGGACACACAACTCTATCTGAAACTTTTTTCGCAGCGGCGAGGAAAAAAATTTGATTTTCTTAGAAATTCTCAAAAACCGTTGAGCCTTTGACAAAGATCGCTGAAATGGACGTTGAATCACTCGGAGTAAACTCTACTCCTTCGCAAAGCTTTAAGTTAATTCCGTTCCAAGCTGTTCTTGCCACAAGTGGTACAGCGTCAAGCCAGCCTCGGCCGACCAAAGAGGAAAGAGCTGACCACGGCAAAATTTGGTCACGGGACCTCGGCCAAACTCGCACCAGTTCCAACAGCCACGGACCAAGCCTCCGAACCAAACACTCGTTCCATCCACGACTCAGCACGATTTGCCTCCCTCCCCCAAAGGTTCTTTCGACGGATCAGAGCGCGCCCTGTAATTTCCATCAGGACGGTCGTCCAGCAGAATGTAACTGTGAGTACGGAAAAGGAGGATGCTCTAGATCCTTCGGCCGCTTTGTGACTAGTCATGCTCTGTCCATTCTCGGAATCCCTCCGATAAAAAAGCGGAATCAGGGTCGAGCGGAAATCACAGGACAAGCACGTGCCAAGCACTCCCAGGCAGCCAGGGGTGCCCTGCTGTTGGGCTGAGAGCAAGTTCCAGACGGAGAAGGAATTTCCGTCGCTTAGAACGGAGAAGCGAAATACATAACCTAGATTACAAATGCGTACCGATCGGTAAAATACAAGACGGTTCCAACACGGTAATTGATACGCAAGTGCCGTTAGGGGACAGCACCCGATCCCACATGGCGTGGTGTCGCCCACCGGAACCAGGAGGCCAGACCCGCTGCAGAGGGGCTCTCATTCCCCACCGCCGGCAGGAGCGGTGACGGCTTCTGCAGTCAGTCAGTTTCACTGAGATCCTGTCCCTCGGCGTCGGGTCGTCCTAATAACTTTAGCGTGTGCCACCACGCAGAGAACAAAACCGACCCATTTCCCTCTTCCCGCACTCTTCCCCCGTTGTTGGGTCTTTTCTCCTTCGACACTCTCTCCGCCTCCCATACCCATTCGCCTCCTCCGCCTTCCTCCTGTGTTCCTGCATACCAATCGCACCCGACCGGTCCCTGTTCTCACATTCTCCGCCAGACCGCGTCTGCCAGGTCACGAAGCAAGAGCCCTTGGACTGGGAGGCCAGTCCTTGTTAGCGCCCTTTTTTTTCAAAGGACTTCTCCCACCGCGACATTATCTGGCTGACATCGACCGGATTTGACTATCGTTCTGTGACACAAGAGTCGATTTGTCCCTGTCCTCGGAAGGCAGGAACGAGACGGTGCGAATCGTTGAACTTGTACGACCTGCTCTCGTCGCCGTAGTCGGGCCGGGAAAGGAGGACCAGCGAAAGTGTCTTCTCTCACTTCTTTTCGTGCGCCGTACGAACACGCTTGGGGAGGGCGGCGCCCCCAGAAACACCTACGTTTTCTTGCGAATCGATCAGCTGCTCTCAAGCAGATAGAGACTATGCCTTCCAATCGACTATCAACGCCCGTCCTGACGGTGGATGCGGCTCGAATTCATGAGGTAGACACTGCCAACACGCAGAGTCTCCATGGCATGTGGCTAGGTATGAATCATTACTTGCTATTCGATGAGACTCGCATCTAACGCAGATTGTAGTCTTCTCCAAATGCGCAGACTACATGGAAGAGGGCCGGAGGTTAGAGAATCTCACATGGCGGCTATGGACACGCGAAACGTTCTGTGTTGAGCCCGAGAGCTCCTGTGACACCTCGGTCCTGCCATTGCTACGTGCGGAGGCCGGGGAAGTTCCGCCGTTGTCTACCAGTGTGGAGTCTGCTGCTTCGAAAGATGAAGCAGAGGGTATTGAGTCGCGCATCAAGCCATCCAAGGGTCCGGATGCGAAGCCCACCATTGTTGATGACGGCATTTGGGGCGGGAAAGAAAAGCACATCACGTCGATGGATCTGGAGCGGATGGTCATGACCATCAAAGAACGGAAGGAGCTTGCCCCCTTGCCTCCTCTGGAGCCTGCCCCTTCCGCCCCTGCCGTGACGGACGTGATTACCCCGCGTGCATCCTCTCCCACTCCCGCCCGCGCTCCTGCCCAAT
This sequence comes from Thermomyces lanuginosus, assembly GCF_041956635.1. Lineage (NCBI taxonomy): Eukaryota > Fungi > Ascomycota > Eurotiomycetes > Eurotiales > Trichocomaceae > Thermomyces > Thermomyces lanuginosus. Next base: position 125,051 of record NW_027192335.1, on the reverse strand, counting down.
CCGCGCAATATTCTTCCTCTCTCCGCCCGAACCCCTCTACGGGGTCATGTTCCACAACCGCTCCGGAAGGGAACGACAGCGATGCGGGTGGCCCTCCTACCTCCGACACCAGCGTTTCCTCTTCAGGCGTGCTCCCGCCAAAGAACGCACCCCTCACTAAGTCGCCCAGCATCGTCCGAGGGTTCTCGCCATCTCAGATTTCCTCGTCATACCGGTCGACGACCCGCGGGTCAACGGAGCAGACGTCAGCTGCCAGCTCCCAACCGCAGCAGAAATCTGCGACGGCCAAGCGCAAGGGTGGCATGTTCACGCTGGGTGGCTCGTCTGGCGATGACGAGAGTTCCTTTGAAGACCGCATGACAGCTGCTCAGAGTCACCAGCGCAGCTACCTGACAGAAGGCCTCGTCAAGCCTCCGACATCCAATCAAACTACTCCGAACAAAGTCGCTTTGACCAAGAGCCCCGATGACTCGCGAACACCAAAACCGACCAAGAAAGCTGATGAAAACGAAGATGCCGTTGAGACGGAAGAGGAGGAGATCTCTGAGAGCGCGATCGAGGATGATGACGAAGATTGGGAGGACTCCATTACGGAAAGCGGCCAGTCGAGCGTGGATGATAAGGAACTCTTCCAGCGCGTCGACTCGCGACCCAACTTGGTGTCGCGACGGTCGCTTCTGACGATGATGATGCACCAGCCCGCCAGAATGAATCCCGTTCGTTCGACACCCGCTCTGCAACGGTCGCGTCAGATGCCACCGAACGGGCCGTCGGACGGGAGTAACGCAAACGATGACGATGACGACGAAAGCTTGACGATGCGCGGCCCAGATGTGCCTCGATCAAAGCCGATCGGCATGCGGCCCGTGCCTCAGGCATCTGCCGCACACTCGCCGCGCACCACACGACGGAACATGCTAGCTACGGAACTGACCGAGTCGTTGCGTAAGCATCTGCTTTGGGAGCGACAACAGAAGGGCACTGCGCTCCATGCATTCCAGCGTCGACATACGACCAATGACATGGCGAATCTCAAAGAATACCCAGGCCCGAAGCCTTCGCATGCGGCGCCATCGACGTCCAAGGACCCGTCCAAGAACAGCTCGTGGAACGCTTACAACGACTACGGGCCATGGGAATACCACGTGAAGGGATGGTGATTGCGAAGGTATTCGGTCCCGGTGTATTTCTAATCCTACAGCATCGCATTGATTGCATTGTGAACGGCGAACGTTGGTTGCTACTGTCATTCCTCTCTATCATTCTGACATTGCTGGGTTGGCTGTGTGATTTTCTTTCCAGTGCATGTTTTTTTTTTTTTTTTTCCTTCATTTGGTGAGGTCGGGTTATGGGAGGGATTCTGGTAATACTTTCCTGGGTTAGACGGCGCATGTCCTGTATGAAAAGTGTTGCTCATGATTGTCAGGTCCGTCTGACGGTCGTTGTTTCCGGCTTGCTTTGTGCTTTGGAGGACTTGATACCACTTACGTTTGTTATGTGTGTTCGAATTGCGCAGATATTCGCATTGAATAATCGAATGTGACAATCATCATAATGCATAAATCCATTGGTTTGCATCCCCACGGGAAATAGTTTGGTCTAGACCTCCGCGCTGCATAGAGGATGACCGTCGACGCTTCGTGCCGACGCCGATCGCTGCCATTGGCTGTGCTGTGCGCATGGCGCGGGTGATCATAAAACCGTTTGACGGCCAGACAGATCACCAAGCAAATAAGCCCATAGCTTAAGGCAATAAAGCATCTCGTGTTCCCAATATCCATCTCCTCCCATCTCCCTCTTGATTTTTTTTTTTTATTCGATAGGTTAGTTTCCATTTGTGATGTGTCCAGCAAAGGCGGCCGGCATTTAGCCATGTGATGCGTTGTTGATGCAAACTAATTTATTAAGATCTGCGATCGATCTTTGTTGTTCCAATCGTGTCGCACCGTTCTAGACTCAAGCTCGACTTCTCTCGTTTGTTCTTTGCGCGGATACCGCTGTATATCTATTATAAATCCATTGCCTTGACGGGGAGTGTGCTTGATCGATCCGGATAGTAGTGCATGTGTGTTTTTTTTTCTTTTTTCTCCGCGGACAGTTACAACGTTCTTTAATGATTTAGAGATTTATTGGACGTTTTCAGCATATTATTTGCCGGGAGGATGGGAATCCCATGATTTGTTCTGACCAGTTGTCCATCCATCTATTGTTCCAGTCGCCCATCTCTGTGGAGGGGTAATCAACGTAGGGCTGTACGGTAAAGCTTGAGTATTCGTTGTATCGTATTGTACGATTAACTGCCGATGGACCAACCCGACTAGAGTGCGGGACACCCGGATTGTGTGGTTCAGTTACACTTTCGGTGGAGGGGTACTTTTCCTTTTTGGCAACGGAAGTGATGTCAGAACTTCCGGGTTGCCGTCACTGAAAGTTTCCCACACAGAGAGCTAGAATCACAGCTCCGTACAACTGCCATCAGAATTGTTTTTAGGCTAATCTTGATTTGGTGCACGAGTCGATGTGCGAAATGATGATGTAGGGCATTTCTCTCTCTCTCTCTCACTCTCTCATCCCTCTGTACTCGTAGATTGTCGGGTAAAAGGGAGCGGGGAGGGAAAATGCGATCGGGTTGCCGAGCTATCCGAATCGCTTTGAGAGGTACTTACCGTAATGGTTACCGTCCAATAACTTTTCGGTGGACACCTGGAGCCGCGCCCACGTGTAAAAATTCTTCGACCGTTCTACCCACATTCATCCTCTTGAATGATCTTCACCGGTACACAGAAAATCGGTACCACCGATCGGCTTGAATTTGCCCTGGAGGCAAGTGATGTTCCTTTGGCACATCCACTGCATCCAGAAAATCTTTGGGTCTTTGAATAATGATCTACTCCTCAACCCCCACCATGGTTCTATGAATAACCGCGATACTCTCCTCGGAAGATCAAGATGGCGGTGTCGCCCAAGATCGACTCGATCAGCACTCGCTGTCCAAGAGTAGAACGATGAAAGCACGTGAGTGCTACTCTAGTTGACGTCCAAAATCACCTGCCAGGCACGATTTCCCCGTTATTGGCTCTGGCCGTGTGTTATGCTGGGGTGTGGATTTTGGGGGATGGAAATCGAGTCACCTGTTCATGGGAATGGGGAGGATGAATCCCGGCAAAAAGGGTGTTCGTACGATCCTTGAATCTGATCTCTGGCGCATCGCCGAAAGCCGGAGTACAGCCGCGATCAGATCTGTTCGTGGGGGGGGGGGGCCCTTACCAATGGAACGGGATCGCAAGACTGGGGAGAAATCAATGTACAGGCCGTTTTATCCCGCGGGCAATGGAAAATGTCGTTGGAGATTCAGGTGATAGAGCAGTTTTCTTCATCAAGGTACTTACAAGATATGATCCGATAGATCGTTTCTACAAAGGCGTCGATTCAACCAAGCAACTACGAGTGTGGATTACGATCATCTTGTGTAGCCGTAGACTTGTACCAAGTACCTCTCCAGCAACCGATCAGTTGCTGTTCTGAAGTACTCCGTCCATGCACCCATCTGAGATGCTCTGTTCCAATGCATTGAAATCGTCCACGCTCGGTCTACGGTGTATGCCACCATTCCGTATAAAGTAGGAGAATTATTACGCGTCTTATGAGCAGAAATTTGATCATCTGCGCCCGCGACAGTGGCCGCGGCGCCGCGCCAGGATCAAGATCCCTGCTTGTACTCAGCGTTGTCGGGTCTCATCGGAGTTACAGCCAGCTTCCTAGGAACGGGAATACCCCGCCAATCGGGATGCCCACGAGGCGAGAGAACGTTTCATCCCTTTCCACCGTACTTTCCGCGCGGAGTTTCGGTCGCGAAAAAAATACGTCATTTCTTTTTTTCTTTTTTTTTCTTTTTAAACTCCGTACTTTTTCCAGAGACAGTACAAGGTACGAAGTAACCTGACCATGGATTCGCGGTGTTTCCGCGTCTGCAACTCTGCCACGGCTTTTTCGTCCAGGGCTCCACAGAATTTGTTTCTAGAAACTTTTTTTGACTTTGGGGGAGGAGACAAGAAAAAAAAAGTTTTCGATACTTTGACATGATTCGTTCTCAACAGCCGGTTCGGTTATTTGGCACTCGGTTATTAGGTTATTGTTTCTTCAGACTCCAAGTACGAGTCACTGAGCACTCAATACTGTAAACCTTCTTTCGATTCCTGTATATGCGCCGAACAGGCAGAATCACAGTTGCACATCTCGTGGAGTACCTACGCAGTAACGAGGCCAGTTTCATGGCTGTGTTGCAACGCCTGAGGCGACTCCATACGCGCTAATGCGCCTAACGGATATCCGTGTGGGGGGGGGGGGGGTTCCCGGCCAAGACGGATGGATCTAGTTCGATCAGTAGTAACTGATTATGGAAATACGTAAATTCGAACAAGGTCTACATTCCTATTTAGGCCAGACAAGCGACGAGCTGCTTATATAATAGTCACGTGACTGTTATTCATCGGTTCTGGTTACTTTACGGAGAAACCCAAACACGACAGCATATGAATTACCCCGTATTTAGCCTGCAGAGGGAAATTTCGGGGAAATTTCGGTGGTTTGAATCTATGTCGTGGTTTTTAGAGAATATCGCAGCTGTTTTGCTTTTGATCGAAGGCGGTTTGTGATCAAATAATGTCCGGAGTATTGAGATTGAAAGAGGAGTCTCAGTTGTTGATCGAGTCCAATGGGAGGTGAGATACACGGCGTATCGGCGAAACAGGCGGTGTTTGGTTATTTTGGTAAAGATTTGTATCTGTTCAGTTCATTACCAGCGGGCTACATCTGCAGCCGAACAGGGCGCAACGTGGTTGTGGTGGCCACCGTGATCATGCTGACCCTAGGATATTCGACCGCTACATCGCAATGATATTTCGTTCCTCTTGTCACGAGCACCCTTCTCCTGCAGCAGATACACGCAACCGTGATGCGACTGCTGGATGTGGATTTTCTTTATTGGAGACGTCACTCCGGAAATCTCTTCCGGTAATTGAGTTCCTCCTAGAGTACACGCTATGGAATGTGTTGTCGCTGCGGGTGTGTTGCGGTGATGTGGTCAGCAGTGCTTTGAGTTCTGATTTTTTTGTCGCAAGCGATAATAATGATAATATGCTTCAGAGTCGAAGAGGGATTGAGATGAGCAGGAACAGTTAATTGTCCGCATTTTCTGCATGCCGAGTCGGTGATAGGGCAAAAGACCATGGTGATCGAGCCAATCAGAGCAAGCAGGATCGAACGATCATCATTCTTACTCATCGCTAACAAGCATGACCGCAGCGGTCTCATCTACCATCATTCACACTCATCGAGATTCAGGTATATACAATGAAGATGCCGTAGAGAATAGGTGAATTTAGACATCATTGTGATTTCCAATCTCCCGTCTTCGCTTCGAAGATCAGTCTTTCCTAACTTCTGACTCGTACGCCCGACTCCTTGATCGGAGGATTGACGATCTCTCGACTTTCTGCTGCTGTTCACGTGGTCGCTGACCGCCAAGGTCACACGATTGCTGAGTTGGCAGTCCTCCAAGCACCGCTCTTTGCCAAACCCGGTATCAGAATCATCACTCCGAGACTGTGTGAGGGAGATTCAGGATGTTCCGGCTGGACGGGCTGCTAATCATCGTGCCTTCGGGTACTTTTTAGTTGAGATAGTTGCATCTATGGCGGAAATCTCGCAGTCACTTGACGATCCTGCCGTTGGGGCCGCAAGCCAACGTAAGTCTAGTTTTTAACCTTGTGTATTCATTGTTTTTGCCGTTATCGTGGCCCCGAGGGGTTTGGCAGGGCTGGAGGGAAGCATCAAAGGAGAGTAGGACTGCTGTCTGCCACTTCCACGCAGTATTACATCCTCAGATGTATTACTGAGTGCCCGTGGCGGTCAGCAGGCTGAACGCTAATAAAACAAGGTACTTCCCGATCAGTCTATGCATGTCTTTTTTAGATGGTCCCTGTCAAACCCGGACGGCCCGTAACCTTCGTGATAAAGTTGATCACACGCTCACCTCGAAATCCTCCCATTTAATGCAGTCCAACCATCGACATTCCCCGATGCTGAGTTGGCGCCCCCTCAGCCGCAACAGCGTTCCGCGTCCCCCGGCCATCGGCCCAATCGATCGAAGCCTGCGGTCTGTCGTTTTTATGGAACCAAAAAGGGTAAGGAATCTATTTCCGAATCATTTTGATGTTTACAAGTCGTGCTCGGATCGTATTCAGACCGTGTATTTCCTAGACAAAGTTGGTGACGAGGGACAAAACTTGGCGCGAAATGCTTATCACAAAGTTTGTCTGCCTGCTGTGACTAACAGCATTCAGGATGCCGGGCTGGCGAGGCATGCCCGTTCTTACATCCGGGTGCCGCGAACAATGAAGGGCCAAGTATCAGCAGCACGCGACAAGAATCGGCTTCCAATTTGAGAACGGTTTCGAGGCCCGTTCCAATGTCGCAGAGAGATGCCCCGAGAGAATTTCAGATCAATCAGTTGAGGAGAAGGTTTCGCCCCGAAGAGGAGCAGAATGATTCCGAAACGATTCTCAAGTTCGGACTCGTTCCTTCCGACCCAGACTTCCCATTTGAGCTGGAGAAGCTGTTGTGTACCCTCCATGTCCCGAAAGAGTATCCTGCAGCGGGACGACCACGGCTTAGGGTTACAAACCCTGAAATGCCTCGCGGGTTCCAGATCAACGTCGAAAAGGGTTTCGACGGGTTGATCGATAATGCCGTAAAAGGCAATCGACAAGTGACATTGTTAGGGCTAATGAACTCCCTCGACAAGAACTTGGAACGCTTCTTGACGGCGGAGAAAGCACAGACGATTAAGATTGTACCAAACACTGGCAACAGACATGCCACTACATCAGCACAAAGTGCAGATAAAAAAGCGGATACGAACGCCGAAATTGACCGAGAAGCAGTACCAATTGAGATTCCTCCAGAACCACGCCCTGAAGCTCCGGAGTACTCTCCAGAACAGAGGGCGGATGCCGAACGGACAAGGAATTCCGAAACGAAGCAGCTTGCGGCCCGGCTAGGCCGCATGTCCCTCTTTCAAAAGTCAGACGATGGTCTGTCGTACACAGTTCCCATTGTCAGTAACCCCAGCAAAACCCCGGATGCCCTGCGGTCTGTCACTACTGCAAGGCTCGTCGTTCCGGAGCTGTATCCGCTTGAGAGGAGTTCCATTGAGCTCCCGTCGCAGGATAGCCCTGAGGCTCGTGCTGTGGAGCGGGGCTTCAAGAAATGGGTTGCAGAGAATCCGCAGGCGTCGTTGATGTCCCAAGTCAACTACCTGGCGCAGAACTTGCATGTTCTAGCAAAGACGCCTGTTCCGGAGGAAGAAGCGCCAAAAGAACAGGCTGCGCCAAATGTATCGGAAGATGCTGCACCAGATGCATTGGCCGACGATCAAGAAGATGAAGAAGAGCGGGTGCTGGATGATCGCCCTCATGTCAAGATCATCCCGCGGCCACCAGAGTGGTCGGCCCCTCATCGAGAATCAGATACAGATGGAGACTTCACATCTGAGGAAGATTCTGAAGAATACTCGGACGAAGATGAAGGTGGCGCCGCAGTTCCCGACACAACGCCCGGCACGACTCCTGCCAAAGGGGTTGCGCTTGACCTGCCTGGCCTGGAGCTCTTCGGCATTGAGCTTCTTGAATTGAAGCAACTTTGTGTGACTGTGAAATGCGAGCGATGCAAGGATCCGTCGGATATCAAGAACATCAAGCCGTCCAACGATCCTAATGTCGTTGCTCCTATCAAGGCGGAAGCGTGCAAAAAATGCGGCAATTCCATGAACATCGGTTAGTCCTTACCATTCGACGGTACTGCCTTTTGTCAATCTAACAGCGTGGTTAGGGTTTCGACGGGAGTTGATGCACCCAGCCTCTCACCGGGCAGGCTATCTCGACCTTGTCGGCTGCACCGTCTTTGACTTACTGCCGAGGTATGTCAATTTCATATGCCCCAGACCGTGTGGATAGAGCTGACCGGTTATAGCTACTTTGTCCCAACGTGTGCCGAGTGCTCAACGCCTTTCCCAACGCCGGGTATCAACGCAGTGCGTGGATCGAACGCCGCGGCGGCGTGCCGGGAATGCCACCGCAGGCTGGGTAAGTCCCCAGTCGGACATTTGTACATGCGAGCTACTGACAGGCTTAAGTGTTTACGATCCCGGATGTCAAGTTCATGGTTGTTGGACCGTCTGCAGGTGAGTAACCTGTCATTGCAATGAGACCTTAAGATCCTAACGAGAGTAGTGGCCGCACAACGACCTGCTACACGGAAAAAGGTATGCAAACTGATTTTTTTTTTTTTCAAGTCGATTTCTTCGAGTTTTCTGACCTTCATAGATCAAGGAGAACCTTGGCATTGTTGCTGGCCAGGAGCTTCCTCGACGCGGACGCTGCGCACACTATGCAAAGAGTTACCGCTGGTTCAGATTCAGTTGCTGTGCCAAGGTCTTCCCTTGTGACAAGTAAGTTTTCATTTGATACACAAGCTGAAGCATATGGCTGACGAGATAGATGCCACGACGCTGCCATGGATCATCCCAACGAGCATGCCAACCGGATGATCTGGTACGTTTTGCTTTCCCGAGGTTGTAGATTATCAAGCTGACTTCTGCAGCGGCTTCTGCTCTCGAGAGCAACTCTACCGGCCTGAGGACTGCAACTATTGCAAAAACGTCCTCGTGGGCAAGTCGAACAGTGGATTCTGGGAAGGCGGCAAAGGAACAAGAGACAAAGTCAAGATGAGTCGCAAGGGTAATGATGTTCCCCAAGAATGGGCTTGTTTTCATCTGCTAATCAGGTCTGGTAGATCCGCGCAAGTACAAGCGACGTCCGGGAACGACACCGGCAAAGGGATCATCGAAGAAGTCATGAGAGACCACTGTACATTGTGGACATTGATAGGACTCAGACTAGATAATGCCAATCTGGTAGTTCTAGTCAAAACCGGACATGTTCTCTCCGATCTAGCAGTAACCTCTAGTAATCACTCGACGTATTCATCTTTAAACACCATAACACGCTCTCTTTCCCGACCTTCGGGACCCTCCTCAATCCAGGCACGATACATGCCACCGCAATTAAAATCAAATACTACTCGACCTCTTCGTAGGCTGTCGTCTTTTGTCTGGACTGGTTTTTGATTTTCGTCGAGGTCAATCTCCGCCTCGATGCCAATCAGTCCGCCCTCCCCTTCGCCGGTGATGCCCCATCGTGGACCGGCAGACTGCTGTAATTCGCCGCCTGGGCCGGCGACCGCGGTCACTGCGTCCGACAGCTTCAGGTTTTGAGCGGGTGAGGAGAAGCGGAGCATTGCGCTGGCGGTGCGTGCCGCGTTGATGCGAAGGAAGGAGTCGCCGTTCCCGGTGCCGGAAAGGGCGACGGCGCGGCGGCGGTGGCGGTGAGCAGAGGGTGAAGGAGGGATCACATTGGGCTTCTTGGAATCACCGGAGAGGAGTGGTTGCTTCTCCGGTGGGAGCACGGACGATGACGAGGGTCCTGGCTGTGACGGCATGATGGGCGAGAGACAGTCATGTAGTAGATCTCGTAATAGAGTAGACCATGACGAGTGTTCATCACCATCTACCCTCCCGCTGGTAGATGATGATTGATATACCATCCTCCTCCCGTCTTTGCCGGAGCTTGTATTCGATTCCTCCTCCCACGTTTCAGCCCAGAATCCTGCCCCGAGCGTCGGTGTATCCCCAACACGACCGGGCAACTTGTTCGTCATGCCACCGGTGCTGGTCGCTACAGCGAGATTCCCCCATTGATCCAAGCACACACACCCGACTGTGCCCTGACTCAATCCCTCCAACTCGTCATCCGTATCATAAGCTGCTCGGCCCCGTTCTAAACCCCGCCGATGCTCCTGCCACCGCCGCTGCGTCCAGAACCACTCATCCGGCTTAAATTCCAGACCCCAATCCCTCGCCAGTTTCTCGAGATGCCGTCCACTTAACTGCGAGTGCATATTTCCCCCATGTTCCTGTCGTGGATGGCCATGCTCGTCGATGCCCGTACGTAGGAGTACCTCGCGCGCAAGCTGGATCGGATGTCGCACATTACGCAGGCCAATCACACCAACTCCGCGTTTGACCTTTCCCGGAATTGTGGTAGCGGGATCATTATCATCATTGATCAACGAGGTCACCATCAACGACGCCTCCATCTCGATCGTCCCCGCGGAGGTGAACACACTGCCGCGGCCGCAATTGAAGAGTTCATCATCTTCGAGAAGGGAGACAGCGTGTACGGCGGCGTCGAGCGCATTGCTGCCGTTTTGCAGGAGTTGGTATGTCGAGCGCAGGTAGTTCAGGAGGGAGGCGCGGTATCGCTGGTAGAGCGGTGGTGGGAGCTTATCGCGGGTGATGTTGCCGGCGCCGCCGTGGATGATAAGGGTGGGTTTAAAGAGGGGTGGGCGCTTTGCATCAGTCATTGTTTTTTTTTTCGCTGCTTTTCCTTAATGCCATTGATGATCATTTGGCGTTGTTCTGCTATTTATATGGAGGCTGGTCCGAGGTTGCATTGCAGGAGACTTTATCTTATCTGGGATAAGTAAGGTTATCTACTACCTATCGTGAAGCTGATTGCATGGCGGCCCGCACCGTCGGAATGACTGCTGCATTCTGATCCAACCTGCAGAGAGATTGGAGCTTCGGAGAGAACCCTTGTTGCTTAGCTCCACCTCACAGCTGGCATGACGTCAAGTCCAATTACGTGAACACTAGCCTAAAGTACAGGATTTCCGCGCTGCAACATTAAAAAAAAAAAAAAAAAAAAGAAGAATGACAATTTGCCCAAGCAATTCCCCCCAGTGGTTGGTAGAATCGTATCTCATGATTCGCCGTCAGTGTTCGGAAATGACTTCGAACTTGGCCATCACCCCATCTAGAGGGGCCTTGGTGATCGTAGTTCGGGTCTCGAGTTTCTTGTTCTCGTCGATCAAGCGCATACGGAACCTCCGAACAAGCGCGGCCACGATGCACGCCAGTTCTCCCCGCGCAAATTTTTCTCCGATGCAGCTCCGGGGCCCATGCAGGAAGGTCAAATAGGCATAATTGCTGCTGGCGCCGCCGTTGTTGTTGGCGGTGCCATTCGAAGTGAGCCATCGCTCCACCTTGAACTCTTCCGCGTCAGGACCCCAGAAATTCGGATCGCGGTTCGTCACTTCGGCGGCAAGATTGATGACTGTGCCCTTGGGGATTGGATGTCCGGCGATGACAACATCCCGCACCGCTTGACGCGAGACCACCGGCACCGGTGGCCAATACCGTAGCACTTCGTTCATGAAGGCGTTGAGGTATGGAAGGGAATCAATCACCGAGGCAGTAACGGGGATACTGGCATCGTAATCAGATAGACAGGTCCGGATTTCCTCCCGAAGGCGCTCCTGGACCTTTGGGTATTTGCACAGTGCATAGATCGACCATTGCAGTGCGCTAGAAGTTGTCTCGTGCCCCGCGGCGAGGAAGGTCATGATCTGATCGACCATGTTTTTGTCCGTGAAAGTGCCACTTCTCAGAGCCACCGAGACAATGTCGATGCCTGAGGATTTGCCGTTCTGAAGCTGTGCCTTTCTTTCTTGCACGATTTTGTTCGCCGCGGAGCGGATATACTTGATATTCTCTGCCACTTGGCGCTTATGTTGCGTGGGGATTTTGAACAGCCATCGGAAGCCGGGGACATACAGAGCCATCAGAGCGATGAAACGATGGTATATGGTCGGAATCAGGAACAGACTTTCATAGCGTCGTCGTAGCTCATTGTCCGGGTCCTTGAGCGCGCCAATGTCGTGGTCCATTCCGGCCACTCCGATCACGTCCATCAGGGCCCGGACGGCGTACGTTCGTATCTGGACTGTGCCATCGTGCGCTGGTAGGTCGTTTTCGATCACCTGGACCAGCTCCAAGGCTTTGCTCCAGAAAACGGGATAGAGGTCCTTGATGTGTCGGTATGTGAATGAAGGGTTCAAGCTCTTGCGTTGAGCCTAAATACCGTTTATCAGCCTTGAGTTGAAAGCCAAGCATCAGCGAGCGGTTAAATATACCTTGTGCTCCTCTCCTTCAGCTACTAGAAGCCCGTTCCCAGCTACAACAGCCAGCTGCAACCGAGCTACCTCGGGACGAACGAAATTATAGCATTTGGTGACAAGAATCTCCGACAGTGCCTTGGGAGACGTGACCAACAGCCGCTCGATATTACTGATGGCGTAATAGCGGATGAAGCCGGTATTGGGAACAGTTTTGACCCATTTGCGTGCTTCATCAAAGGGGAACCCCAGATGATAAAAGTTACAATTGCCCCTGATCCAGGAGCGCTCGTGGTCCTGATGCAAAGTCAGTTGAATCTCCTCGAGAGGACAAATATTGAATCTGGGATCTTTACCGGTGGGGTTGGAATATGTCGCAGCGGAGTGAGGTACTTGGGATAAAGAATGGCAAAGTAGACAAAACGAGCGACAGTCGTCACCAACAGAAACACGAGCGTGGTGAGCACATAGGATTGCCTGATACTGAGATCTGGTCGTAGCGAGACAAGCAATGTCGCGCTAACGATGGAGATCATCCACCATGAGGACATGATGAACACCCTTCTACCAGGCTCCTGACTACTCGCAGGCCATGCTCATCATGATCAAGAAGAGTGCCCAGAAGCATCATGGCCTCAAAAGACGAGTGCTTGAGGTGAAGCGAACAAAGAACTCAGTGAATGCAGGGAGTGGATTATCGATTAAATACATGTTTCCTTGATCGCATCCTCAAGCGAAATGACTGGCCAGTTAAGCCGATCGAAGATTTTCTGCGTTCTTTGAACGGAGCTCTCCGTAATAAATAACCTAAATCGATGGATCATATTGTTTGAGTCGATTCGGTACCACTATTAGGTTACCACTAGTGACCCGTATGTCGAAAATCGGAAGTTTCCTGCAAAATTACTTCCGCGAAAGATTAGCGTTATCCGGCGCTACATTCTGTTGGACGAAGAAAGAAAAGCCCACAAGGGCAGTGCGTCGTTATTGGCTAATCCGGAGAGAATTTTAATGCAAAATTATGACGCCTCAAAAGCAGATTTTGCGGGCGATCCTCTCAGGTTCCTCGGAAACTCAACCCCGTATTCCGTAACTTAGCGAATGCCAAGCCACGGGATTAGTCACATGACGTTAAGTACTGTATTGTTCTGTTCAATACTCTGCTCTGGCACCTCGTGAGCCTAATATGTATCAGCCTAGGTTGACCCGTTCAACAGATTTGTCTCACGCTCGAGTCACTGCCATGTTCGAAATTGCAAAATAACGTAAAAGACGAGACAGAATTAGTGATTATTGGTACCCTACTTCTTTTTGAATTCATCAGAGCGTACGTCACCTTTGGAGATAAATTCAGTGCTGCTTTCTAACTCTCTACTCCGCACGGAGCTACAAGTACAGTAATTTCAGATACGTTACGAAGTCCCTGTACAGAACACAGGGGCTATCGCTGCTTTCGACTTTCAACTACCTATATAAAAACCGACTCATCCAGTCTCTCTCCCTTATATTATTGCCACAATCTATATGAAATTCGGCGGCTTACTTATTAAACAATTGGTATGAATATTAACTACAGAGTACGAAATACTGTACTGGGCAGTACTCTGGTTTTTGCCTCGGTGGGCGACCTCCTAAGCGGATCGGGTTGCCGAGATGCCGTGGCCCAACTCATGACCACACCCATCTGCGCTAGGGTGATAATTTTGGCCGGTTTGATAGTTATGATCAGGCTATCATGAATTGATCCCATCAAGTTGGCGTCTTATCATTCACTGCTTCTCGGAATGACCATTGCAACCGCTTGCAAGCGGCAACTGCAAACAAATGTGTCCAAGATGCACTGAGACCGGGCGCGGAGAAGTTGGCCCATGACATCATGAAATTGGCATCGCGTAGTATCATGGGATTTGGTCTTATTCCGGTCGAAATCAGTCAGTTGCTCCTGATAACCGGAAGTCGGCACTACCCCGCAAAGTCCATCCGGATCAGGTTGTCTGTGGAAAATTGTATTCATCGTGTGTGCCGCTCCTAGATTGTCCGACCTTCTGCATAAACAGAGCTAGAATATCAACCTTGTGGGTTGTAAGCCTAGTATCGACATCTTTACTCCCCGTTTTGGAAATCATTTCTACAAGACGAGCCGGGGAGGCGCCTGGAAAATGGTTGAAGGCGCCAAATGAGCCCTGTAAAACACCCTTGTCGAGCGATTTCTGTCTCTCCACGTGATGATGGGACGCTTTCCGATTGCCGATGATGGGTAGACATGGTCAATGCGACGTAGCAACTGAAAGGATATTCACTTGATTCGCAGCGGTCCAACGGAGAGTTCAACTGCGTGGCCCGTTCTGGGTAAAGGACAACCCCATGGGGTTGGGTTCCGTAGGTTTCAAAGACAACGCAGTTTCCAATGGGTCGGATAGATTGGAATATTGTAATACAAGAACAAAACAACATTACCCGCGGCAAGAGCTCTGACGGACTGAAAAACGCAGAGATGGCCGAAGCCATCAGCAAATGGTCTCACCCTAGTTGCGTCCCGGCATGCACCGGCTGCCTATCAATTCAGGGTCTTGCCAAGTTCACTTCAATAATATTCTAAGTAGTACGATGATACATACCTAAATATGCTTATTTTAAGGTTGGATCTTGCGTCTCGATCTAATGATCGACCCAAACCAACATGATTACACAAGGATTGTAATAGTCTTGTTAGAAAGTCGTATGTTGCCATCTTAGATATCTGTTCATAGATCAATGTAATGCGCTTCCTGGTTGGAGAGATTCTATTCCATACTGCGGACTGCATGGCATGCATCATGGATGGAGAGTTCACATGCAGAGATTCGTAACGTCATCATTAAAAGCACGGCTGTTCATCTTGCACCTGTTCTGTCCAGATTCTTTGAATCCAAGGAACGACAGCAGGATGGCTGATATTCTGAGCAAGAGACAGCATGCGCACAATGTTGATGAAATATTGCTCAACGCAAGGTCTGTTGCTGGTAGAACTTGCTCATCCGGTACTTGGTTTCACCCTCATAAGGAGCCAAGTTAGCCAATGCCTCTTGTCCTTCGCGCTCAATAGTTGCCTTGATCTCGGGACTGCGCGGGGTGATGCGGCATTTGAACGGCGATGGGCGCCAGTTTAGACCGTTTCTGGCCGAAAGTTAGTTCGAAGGTTTGGAGCATGTACAGAAACACGGAAGAAAAGGTAGGCACGTACGTGAAATCGAAGATATCCACTGGGATTTCCTTTCCATTCTCATCGAGAGCCTTCTCAATCCGGAACCCCCACAACAACCGAGCAATAGTGATGAAGGTGCCCTGCTCTGCCAGACCCTGTCCACTGCACACGCGTCGACCCCAGCCGAAAGTCATGTAACCCCTCTCCGCCGGGAACGGGCGGTTCCATTCGCTTCCTTTGATGAATCGTTCCGGAATGAAGCGATCTGGCTCAGGGAACTCGCGCTCGTTATGATGAATAGCCCAGACATTGCCCTGCACCCAGGTGTGCTTGGGAATCAGCCAGCCCTAAATCAGACATCAGCTATATATTCCATCGTGTAAGATTAGGTTCAAAGCACCTTGTAGTAATCATCCTGGATTGGTGCATGCGGCTGACCACCAATGATAGCGACAGATCTCCAGCGGAAGACTTCCTTGACGAATGCCTTGACATACGGGAGGTTGGGCTCATCGTCCCAGGATGGGCTCCGATAAGGGCCAACAACACGATCTAACTCCTCCCAAGCCTTGGGCAGGACTTCTGGGAACGCACAGCATGCCAGGACAAATGTGACGAGCGTCGAACTGGACGTGTCACTTCCGGCACCAAAGAGATTGCCAGCCAAGGATGCGATCTCCTCTGGAGCGAGATTGTGCTTGGGAGCCTCGTCAAAGAGTTTCCGTGAATAGCATTGCTGCTGCTTGGGATTGTTGGCAGCTTCTTCAGCCAGAGCATAAAAGAAATGGCGGCCACGAGCACGGGCACCCAGTCCATGCTTCCAAGGAGCGATTGCATTTGGGAACTTAGCGAGGACTGCTCTCCGTCAGTACTTTCAGCATTGTATGTGCCATTGCAGAAAATGTAAACTCACATGGGAATGTCTCCATTAACATCGGAAACTTCTTGCCCGGCACATTGAGGTCCGCTGCGCGCTGCATGACGGCGATAACCTCCGTGATAATAGGGTCCGTGAAGCTAGAGATCCTTCGACCGAAGCCGATGATGGAGACGACACTGGAAGCATACCGCTCGAAGTGGCTGACGTATGACTCGGGGGTCTTGAGCAGATCGTAGGCCACGACCTTGCTCTCGTCGTTCTGGAACCCACGATAGCTTCTCACCTGCTGCAGACCGACACCCATGTGGGTAAGTTTACGGTGTAGTCGCCATCGGTCACCGTAGTACATGGTAACCAGATTCGTTTGACCAGTGCCCAGTTCGCCAAAGACAACCATCCGAGGCCGCGAGGCATAGATGCCAGCTCGTTTGTCAAGCAGCTCGCTAGCGCACCAGGCATCGCAGATCCATACTGTTGGGTTCCGTCCAATCCAGAAGGTAATCAATGGAGCATTGTACTTTTTGGCGAGCTTCTCGAAGTAGAACCAAGGCTTATTCTCGGGTAGGAGCCATGTATTGCCAATGATGGGTAGGGGAAGGGGCCCCGGAGGCTATGATGTTTATGGTTAGTTTGATGCACCGCCCTCAAGCTCCTTCAGGTAGCCAGAGATGATTACCATCTTGAAATGAAGATACAGCATCCATGAGTAGTCAACTGCAATCAGCACCAGAACGCCCACAGCGAGTGTTAGGAGGATCTTCCCCGTGCCAAACTCGCTGAGGGCGCGCTGTAGCTGCACCAGCGCTAGGAGATCGGCAACTCTATCGACCAACATTGTGCCTGACCCTGCTGAGTTACGCGGATCTGAGAGGAAAGATTCGAGCCAACCCGTTTAGTGCGGTAATCATGGGTTGATATATGATCATCGATTCAGACTATCAGACTAGTCAGCTCGTCCGTCTTGGAACAGTGCTTAGCTCGGCTGATGGTTCAGGTCAACTGCCGGAGCCCAATAGACTGGCTCGGTGCGGTTCAACCGAGCAAATCGGCAGTTGTCAAAAGTCATTCAGCCGTTATGAATGTCTGTGCCGAACCGCCGAAGCCATTCAGACCGTGGGGCATCAAGAGATGGGGCATGATCTGTTTGGACTACCTATCCGACTACAATGACAAATGTCAACGACTTGATCCGACAGTCTCGATCCGATATATTAGACCCCACATGTCCAAGGCCGCCTCAAAAGCTTAACACTCCAGAAGCTCCTGGACAGTTACGGAGTATACGAGATGTGCCTTGAGCATGTCTGCTCCAGCCATGATCGCATGCATCCTCATTATCATGCCGTCTGGACAATCACGGATGCTGCTCCACAACTGTCGACTGACAAGAGGCCTCATTCGCAAGGTAAACAAGTTGTTGTCTCCAATTTCCCCAAATTTCCCCAAACTTCCCCAGATTTTCCTTGATTTTCAGTTGGCTGAATCTCTTCCCCACATTTTCTTGTCTTCATGGGAATCTGGGGTTAGCAACGGCGTTACTTAGTGAGCTTTAGGGCAAGCCGCTTGACCTCAACACGTTCGTTTATCCATTTTAGGAACTTTGTGCGTCAACCGTCAACAGCTTCGTCGTGGGGCCCCTGAATTGTCACAGTGATGCCCGTCAATTGACCCGATTAACTTAGTGGCTGTGCTGTTCGTCTGCTAAAAGAATGATGGCAATTAGAGTGTCGATCGACTGATCCTTGTCATTTGCCTTGGGGACAAGCCAGTTGACTGATCGACTGCCGAAACGTAGCTAGGTTTTTCCTGAACGAGAAATCAACTCGAATTTCGTAGTGAGCTGCTGAAGCTACCCTTGATGTCCGTGCTCATGATTGGAATAGTCTGAAGTTTGGCCGCCGCTACTGAGGTTAGTCTACTAGTTACCATGAGGAGTACGAATACCTTTGTGCCTATGTGGGTTCTCTGCTTTTGCCCTCTTCTCGGCCTGGAATTGGCCTTTTCGCCCTCCCACTGATTTGGGTCTGGAACGGTACCCTGATTGGATTCCAACGATCAGCTTGACCTGTCAGCACTCGGCAGTTGGGGAGCCGCTAAAGGCACTGTAACTTAAGTGCCGTTCTTATATCTTTGGGGCTTTCGACGCCTTTCGTTCGCTAAGACCGTGCTTTGGTTGTCCTTGCAACAATGTTGCGGCGTCTCCTCTTGAAACGCTCGGGGAGCACACCCGGCGGCACACTGTGGGATAACCGCCGGTGCCTCCTCATTTGTTGCATCGTTGCCACGGCAAACATGCAATATGGTTTCGATTCTGCTGCTATAGGTGCCTTGCAAGCGATGCCGGGCTTCCTGGCCGTGTTTGGCTATAAGGATCCCAGCAATCCAATTGGATACAACATTGATGTAAATGAACATCCAGTACTGGCTCTTTTTGTTCTTCTGCTGATGATTGCAGAGCACTGTTCAACGATTGATAACCTCGTTGCTGACATTGGGATCATTTCTTTCCTCGCTCGTTGCCGGTGCCTTTTCCGCTTATCTGGGACGTCGCCAGGCGCTTTGGTTAGCCTGCATTCTGAACGCTGCGGCATGCGCAATTCAAATTGCGACCACCAGTAAGGGCGTCCTCTACCTGGGTCGTCTTTTGATTGGGTTTGCAAATGGATTTTTTGTCACTTTCTCCAATGTTTACACCTCTGAAGCTGCCCCAGCGCATTTGCGTGGCGTTATGGTCGCTTTGTTTGCCTACTGGGTGAACATTGGGTCAATTCTGGGTGCAGTTATTGATAACTATTCCAAGAATCGTCTGGATAAGACATCGTACCAGATTCCACTCGCCTGTCTGTACATTGTCCCGACGATTCTGTTCGTTGGTTTGTTCTTCGTTCCAGAGAGCCCAAGATGGCTGCTTCATCAAGGAAAAGAGAAACAAGCGCGCCAGGCTTTTGAAAAACTGCGTCGAGGTACCGTCGACGACACAACATTCGAGATTGAGTGGGCAGAAATGGTCAAAGGTGTGGAAGAGGAGAAGAGCCTTGCGACCAGTGTGTCTGTTATCGACATGTTCAAGGGTAAGAATCGTGTCCGTTGTTTCCTCCCTGATAACGACTAGCTAATCGTTTGATGTCAAGGCGTCGACCTTCGTCGAACTCTGCTCTGCTACGGGATGATCGCCTGCCAGACGGCGTCAGGTGTCTGGTTCCTCATCGGATATCAGACATACTTCTACTCTGTTGCCGGCATCACCAAAGCTTTCGAGTACACCATTATGAACACCTGTCTTGGTTTCATTGGCGTGAATATTGGCATGTACGCCATGCGACACCTGGTAGGCCGACGAGCCATTCTGATGATTGGTGCAACTGTGGGTTGTCTCTGCCACTTATCGAGCGCAATTGCCTCGTCTGCCGATCCGGCCGGTGTGCGAACTGGCCCAGTGTTGGTGACGTTCACTGCTTTATTCATGTTCTCTTATAATGCTTGCGTCGGCGCTGCAAGTTACCCCGTGGCAACGGAGTTGGTCAGCTCACGACTCCGAGCGTGGACCGTGGGAACAGCCACATCTTTGGGGTATCTTCTGGCATGGCTGACCAATTTCACGGCGCCATACTTCATCAATCCAACTGACTTAGACTGGGTTAGTACTGGAAAACTGATCTTTCTTGCTTGGAATTGGTATTCTGGCGCAACTGGTACTGATGATAGCGTTAGGGCCCGAAATACGGCTATATCTGGGCTGGATCCAATTTCCTCTGTATCATCTTTTTCTTTTTCTGCATGCCAGAGATGAAAGGGAGGACCCTGGAGGAACTGGACGAGATCTTTGCAGCGCGTGTACCTGCTCGCAAATTTCCAGAGTACCAGTGCGTGATCAAAGAGCAGGTCGTTCAGACCGTCAAGGCTCAGGAAATGGAGGCTGGAATTGACGACAAGCCGGCAAGTAAGTTTATGGAGAATTGAATTGAACGTGTCTGCAGCATAGCGCGCCGGGGGGGGGTGGGTAGATGGTATGTTCTGAAGATAAAGACTACGATTAGCAATGGGATGAAATGCCACCATTTGCAGTATCAACAAGTATTGTTGCTTGCATTCTAGGCGTGTGAAGTCCTAGCGAAAAGATTTCCGTCGGAGATGAAATCACTCGTTGAACTAATCATAATCATCAAGCGTCGCATATTTGTTCTTAGTCAAAGAATACATAAATCATCAAGCATCCATCCAAACTCCAGAAATACAACGCCATATATATGCAATAATCGAGGTGGGTGTTCTTCATGAATTCATATCGTAAACATCAAGCGGATGCGATTACTGAGTTTCTTCGGTTTATCCTTCTTTTTCTTTTTCTTGCCTTCGGAATGTTCATGTCGATGACTGCGGCGGCTGTAGTGGGAATGCCTAGAGTGCCGAGATCGTCGGGACGGAGCAGCTGACACTTCATCGTCATATGCTCGTGAAACCCGAGACGGCGGAGGCCTGCTCAAATCAAGACCGGACATCGCAGCAGCGGTTGGCGTGATAAACTCGCCATCAGCACTTGTGCCAACGCTCATTGCTTCGGCTTCCGCCACGCCACGGCGCCAGGCCTCCACTCGGCTGAGGTGCTCACTCTGAAGCTCTAGAAGCTCATCCATTTCCACCGCTGGTTCTTTTTCTTCACCTGTAGTTTGCGCAGGTCCAGCGGTGAGTTTCTTGATGATTTTATACCCGCCAAACATGACAATTGTGACACCGACTCCCACTCCCGCAGCAATGAGGAACTGCGGGCTGGCCAGCAACGCAAAGACACTAGGCGCGCTTGCCTTTAGAGCGGATATAACATTAGGAGCCATCTTGGCGATCAAATTGCTGATCTCTGCGAGAGTCAGCGCAACCGCCGCCATAGCATCGGGGTTCTTCTGGAGATGCTCTATGGTGGCAGCAGCGCTGTGTTGCACGCATTCGGCCTCTTCGAGTAGACCTTTGGCCTTGGCGACCAGCCCATTTAACTCTTCTTCGTCGTCCGGCTTCTCATGCTGTCCCAATGAGGCCGGATGGGCCTCGCCATATGCAAGGTCCATGTCGACGTTGGCAGCCGACTTCGACCGCGGTGCTAATGACACCGGTTCCTTAACGGCTAAATCGTGGGCCGTATGCCTACGGCCAACTTCTTGCATCATCTTTGGTTCCCCATGTAAGGCATCATGATGCAAATCTTGGTCGTAGTAGGGATGTCCGGACCTGCCGCTCCTGTGAATTGATCGGCTGCGGTGATGACTGGATCGACGGCTCCGTCGAGATGCCTCTGATCGCCGGTCATCGAACGTAAACTGTTCCAACGCTCGACGTGCTTCGTGTTCTAAAGCTCGACGGGCCTGGCGTTCAGCAAGTCTTGCGGCTTTCTCGGCCTGAATTTCTGCCTTCTTTTCCCGATACGCATTTCGAGCTTCTTTGAAGACATCGAGAAGGTGTCTGCTCTGTATTGGCCCATGGATCAACAAAATGGCCGGTAAACCGTTCCCGTTGCGGAGCTTACCGTGGACACCACCTTCCCTGACTTGTCCACCACGGCGATTGTCTGGCGTACAACCGACATTGTTGTCGGCGACAAGAGTCCAAAGGGAAAATTTCCCTGGTTCTTTTTTATCGCTCTCTTCTTACTATCGTGACCTGAGGCATAGATGAAGGACGAGTACCGCCAAGCATTTGCTGGCTGCCAAATGGCAAAGGGGATAAGGCGCCTGTTACGATTTATTGGGCTCGGAATAACATCGCATGCTGTCGAATCTTGACCGCAGCTTCGGTGCCAATTAGCATGGTGGGGTGCAGCACTTGCGTTGTCGCACTGTGATTGCAGGAGATTGAGGAGAGCGATACGCCTGGCATTTATTCCAACGCCTCACGATTTTTTCCAGTCAGGCCGAAACATTTTCGACGAGAACCTGAAATAGATTGGCGCTACGGAGTACGCGCGGCCAGCCCTGCTTACTTGACCTCGTCACTGCACATGTACTCCAGCCTTTCTTTGCTGTCTTACTCCGTACAAATGCAAAAGACCCAAGCCCCGCGGGCCCCTCACCTACTCCATATGCTGAAACTGGCTCATACCAGGATCAGTTCTCCAGGCCGGATCTGTCTCTATTCTCTGCCCATGATCCCCTGAAACCATGAGTCATAATCGAATGGGCGGTGTCTCCGGATGTGGCGCATGAGCTCACCCAAAGAGAGCTAGTGCCACTTGGCAGACCGGCGGTGAGCCCAGAACGTCCGCTGTGGCTAGTGCTCTTCAACCCTTTCGTTTACGGAGAGCTTCGTCCCTGTGTCCCTGTGCGAACTACGCAAGAATGCACCCAATGCAGTTTTGGCTATGTTCCAGAACCAGAAACTGCTAGAATAGAGCGCATTTGGTATCATTTCGAAAGTAGTTCCTACTAGTATGTACCTACCGGCACTGGTCTTTGGTCCACCACGAGAAATCAGTGCCCAATCTATGTGATATGACCTGTCATGTCCCTGAGATAGCTGCAACCCCGGTGGCTGGGAAATTGGCTTGAAAAATGAGCTTGGGCTTTGGCCACTGTCTGAATTTCAGGATTCGCCCACGTGCTTCTGACAAGGAAATCGTCTTGAGCCGATGTGCTGCCGACCGGTATCTCCGTCTAGCCTCCTCGGTACGCGCGTGTGTGTGTGTGGAAAGAAAGCACGAGTCCTGCGCGTTCGATCTCGCATCCCTGGCGAACTCTTTCAATTGGAGCAGGGAGGAATTCATTAAGACCAAGTTGGGCAGATATCCGCATGATAAGGGTACCTAACAAGCTCGTGTGAAGCCTTGACCTCCCGCAAGCAATGAAAGGAAAAATTGCATCGGGGAATCTATAAACCTATGAATTCAAAGTCACTTCAAGAGAAGAAAGCAAGCCCGTTCTCACTACCTAAGCCATCGGACACTCCGAAGACTGCCAAACTGATGAACTAGTAGAGATGTTGTGCTACGGTGTTCTAGAAGAATGCGCCGATCATAGCACGGGGGAAATAGCGGTATCGATGGATATTCGAAAGGCTCTGCAGGAACTGGTGGCTCGAGAACAGATATGAGACTTGAGGGAGTCCTGCAATGTCTTGCAGCTATTAATGCCCGGCAATCCCATTCCATCATTTTGCCCCTGGATGGCATCATCATCTTGAGCGAATGAGTTGAAATGGAGTCCACGCCCCTGGTCCGCCTCTGCTGTAGACATCGGCAAGTGCTCTTCCCTTTGCGCGCTATCCCTTGAGTCATTTTCCAGACCTCAGCCGCAGATGTGACCTCGACAGAGGCACAGATCTCTGCTAGGCCTACTTACTAATTTGCGAGACCGAAAATAAAACGAGCTTTGGTTAACTAACTGGGCTTCTTGTTTCTTTCGTTCAGACCTGCGATTCCTTGGAGAAAGCCGAAGAAGGCAATGCGCGACGATCAGGGTAAGCTTGGTGCTTCTGCTCCGCACCGCCACATCCCCCCCAAGAGATCCACAGGAGCTCCGCTTCCGTTAGCCCACCCAAGCTCCAATTACGAAAAAAAAAAAAGTCAACTGCCCTAACATACCCTTGTTGCCGAATGATCTTCAAGGTTCATACGCTAAGAATGGTCCACCATCATGTTTGATAATGTAGTTGAGCCAGAAGACCCTTCAGAGCTGGAGTCGCAGCAGTTCACCTCGGCGTCGACCTTGCCCGGTGATGACCAAGATGACCAGGACTCTCTCCACGTATCGATGCGTTATGAATGCGCCATTGGCCATCGAGTTCAGGCAACTAGATCAGTCCTCGCGTTGGCATTGGATGATGAATTTGTCTTCGCGGGACTTCAGGGAGGTGACATCTTGGTAGGAAACCTTTCAACTTGATGATAGTATTTGGCGTTATTAATTTTTCATAGGCGTGGTCATTGGAAACATATGAACTAGTGCTTTCCATTCGCGCACATGAGGAGAGCGTTTTGGGGCTTTTCCTGTCCGAAGATGGCAGGCTACTATTTTCCAGCGGAGGTGACTCAGTAGTGAGCGTATGTAACAGAATAATATGCATATCGATATCGATTCTATGAGACAATGCTAACGGTTTCAGGTTTGGGCAACGGATACATTCGAGAGACTCTATTCAATCTACTCTCACCATGACGTTGGTGACATCTTTGCCGTGGTATACTCATCGGACCTCAAGACGGTGTTCTGCGGCGGCCAGAACACGAGTATTCAGGTTTGTAGCTTGCCCCCTGTAAAAAGTTGAATCTCTGACCTGGCTCAGTGGTGCGATCTGTCACTGGCGGAGGGAATGGCTGTGACACAAAAAGCCGCGCAGCCATTCAAGAGAACCCACCGGTTCTTTGACTCGAGAGGGCCGGGCGGCAGTGCGAATCCAAGTTCGGAGGAAGTCGGGTTAGACAGGCAGAGCGTAGTGGTCCATGGTGGCACTGCTCTAACCTTCAAGAGAGACCATCACAAGCTTTTCTCCCATCATGGTTATGTTTACTCCATGATACTGGTCCGAGGGCTTGTGGAATCATCCCCTTCGGAAGAAGTTCTTTTAACAGGCTCGGGAGACGGCACTGTTAAACTCTGGCGCCTGTCGGGGAAAGACTCTGATAGTGCTCCTGTTGAATGGGCCAAACTTGACAATGGCAGTGACGCGGTGCTCTCCTTGGCCGTTGAAGGACCCCTTCTCTATTGTGGCCTAGAGGGTGGAGCATTGAACATTTGGAACTTGGATTCTCTGCAGCTAGTCAAGCAAATCACCGAATTTCAAGGAGATTTATGGGCCGTTGACATCATCAAAGGCGTTGCAATCTGCGGAGACTCTAATGGCGTCGTCAAGGTATGTACTTGAACACTTCTTGTACGACAACAACGGCACTAAGAGTGAACTTTGCCAGAAATTCAATGCGAACTTTGAAGAGATTGGCTCGTGGAAAGCCCACGAGGGAACGATGCTAGCCTCAGCAGCAGGCATTTTTAACGACCGGAGAATATACGCGACAGGAGGAAATGACAACAGCGTCGCAATATGGGACTTGACGCAGCAGGACGAGCAGCCTGAGGTTCAGCCTATCGGAAATGGTATATTCATTAGTCCTAATATATTGAGCCAAACTAACACTGAGCAGATGAGATGGTCAACGTGTTGGCCAAATTCATCTCGTATCGGACCGTACCATCGAGTCCCAAGTTTGCCGGCGAATGCCATCAAGGAGCGGCTTTTCTCCGGCGCCATTGCTGCTTTTTGGGTGCGACGGCGAAACTGTTGTCCACGGGCCCCGATACAAACCCTGTCGTTTACGCAAGGTTCAGTGCGACAACATCGGCACCGTCCACAAAGACGCTCCTCTTCTACGGCCATTATGATGTTGTCAGTGCCGAGACGAATAGGCCGAAGTGGAAGACAGACCCATTCCGGCTGACATCTATCAACGGTTTCCTGTATGGCCGAGGCGTATCCGACAACAAGGGGCCCATCCTTGCAGCGTTGTATGCCGCTGCCGACCTGGTCAGGAAGAAAGCACTTGAATGCGACATTGTGTTTTTGATCGAAGGCGAGGAAGAGGCTGGATCTCAAGGATTTGAGGAAGTAGTTCGGGAAAACAAAGACCTTATCGGAAACGTGGATTGGATTCTTTTGGCCAACAGTTACTGGCTGGATGATCGCATTCCG
This sequence comes from Thermomyces lanuginosus, assembly GCF_041956635.1. Lineage (NCBI taxonomy): Eukaryota > Fungi > Ascomycota > Eurotiomycetes > Eurotiales > Trichocomaceae > Thermomyces > Thermomyces lanuginosus. The sequence goes on along the minus strand of NW_027192335.1, from coordinate 99,246 downwards.
TGTTTGACGTACGGACTGCGCGGCGTTGTCCATGCAAACCTGATTGTGACGAGTGATCATCCGGACCTCCATAGCGGTATAGATGGAAGCGCGTTGTTGGATGAGCCGCTGAAGGACTTGTCGCTGCTCCTCTCGACGCTGGTGGGTCGCAAAGGCCAGATCAAGATTCCGAACTTCTACCAGGATGTCCCGGAATTGACCCCTGCTGAGGAAGAGCGGTACGCCGCAATCGCGGACGCTCTTCTACCGCTGCACCCCCAAATTCAAGACCGGGAAGCATTCATCAAGTCATTGATGTACCGCTGGCGGGAGCCTTCATTGACCATCCACTCCGTGGAGGTACCCAGCAACAAGAACACCGGGACTACGATCTCGCGCCGCGCGAAAGCGAGTCTTTCAGTGCGAATAGTTCCCAATCAAAGTGCCGACGAAGTGGCCGCGGCTTTGACTGCATACGCTCAGGAGCAATTCGATATGTTGGACTCTCAGAATGAACTGACCGTTGAGATCACGGGCAAGTCAGATCCATGGCTTGGTGATCCCGACAACGAGATTTTCGAAACATTGTCCGACGCCATCAGTACCGCTTGGGCACCAGATACCGAGGGCAAACGGCATAACTACCCATTGCAGCAGGAGGGCACGAGTTATCCGGAGCTCCGACGAACAGACTCATCCGATAGCATCGCGTCGCACATCGAGCGGATCATTTTCTCCGCGACGTCGTCGAAGAAGCGATCGTTGAGACAATGCACCGCATCGAAGGCGCTCGCAGTCCCAACCTCGTCCACTCTGACGAATCATAAACACAGCCACGAAGAGATCAAATCCAGCGATGCGTCGCTACCCTCTCAGCGTGCTGCTGCGACAAATGGGTCTGATGTCCGGACGGTATCTGGTAGTCCTGCTGCAAGTTCCCCGTCACGTCCCACTGGGGTGAAGCCCTTGTACATTCGGGAAGGCGGCTCGATTCCAACCATTCGGTTCCTGGAAAGGGAGTTCTCGGCACCGGCAGCAAATCTGCCTTGCGGACAAGCAAGTGATAATGCACACTTGGACAATGAGCGGCTACGGGTGATCAATCTATACAAAAGTCGAGAGATATTCCGTCGGGTGTTTGAGAGACTTCCGCGGAGGGCTGGCTCTTAAAAGCATGCAGTCTAGAATGAGTTAACCAATACAGTTTACATTCATAGGAATAGATTGGCCACAGTTGACTCCAGTCAAGTAGCTTAATGAGTTGCACTACGCCAAATTTCCAAATTGATTGCTTCTGGGGCCACGGAGTTACATTAACTGGCGACACCTGTAGTCTAGGAGACTGCGTCTACATTGTGGAAATGATGTATGTGCAAGAACAGAGTCAGCCACCACTCGCCGTCCAATGTCTAGCGCTCAGCGAAACGAACGTTCATTTCTGGACCTTCCGACCCAACACCATCCCCAAGGATCCATGTGGCACGTAGCCCTTCTGATACGAATCAAGAAGGTGCTCCTTCCTCTTCTCCCGTTCTTTTTTGCATTCCTCCTCGGTGGCCACCATCCCAGTCCGCAAGAGAATGGAACTGAGCAATGAATCAAAGGTCTTCAAGATCCATTGGCGGACGATTTCAGTCTTGTCCGGGTGGTCTTTAGTATTATAGACATTTAGAACAACGTCTGTCAAGTCGGAGTTGGATTTGGCGGCCTCGTAAATGGTCTGCGGGACGTTGGCAGGGGCACCTGCGTTGATTTGAACCTCACAGATGAGCTTCATAGTATCCATGCAAGGGTGGTCCGCGAATTCCTGGGCGCCCTCATAATTGATGAAGGATTCCATGCTAAGGTCTTCCCATTGAAGGTATCCGCCTGGTTCTGTAGCAGCAGTCAGTCTATCTCGCGCGATTGAAAGAAATCCAGGTATCATTCTAGGGGATTTTGAAAGGGAGAGGACGGTGCCGGGATCGAGTGAGACGAACTCAGCAGTGGAACCAGATTGTCGACGACCTGTTTATACTCGGGCGTCTTCAAACCCGAGACTAATAAGCGCACATGCACGAGGTCAAATTGGTTGTGAAACTCCTCTGGAAACGGCTGGCGGCCATCATGCAGCGCGAATACGATACCATCCTGAGCGGCAGGATCGGGAAATTGCGCATCGGAAATGTCAAAGGCATAATACTTTCGTGCCTTTTCGGGATCTCGTGCAGTCAGAATGGACTTGACATCCTGGATCCAGACTCTGCAGAGACCTCGTTAGTTCTTTTTTATTTTTGTTTTCTCTTCAGCCCCGCTGATAAAGTACAAAGTTTCTGGTCTAAGCTGCGTCTGCAGATATGTGGGGGGGCATTGGGCAAGCAATGTGAGGGGCAGTACCCTGTGCCGGTTGCGACATCCGCAATCGCCGTGAGGTTGTCCTTGGGGATGGACTCATGGATTGTGCTGCCACCGCAGATGTCAACGAGAAATTTATGTTGAAAATTGAGACTGTTAATGCGGTGGTTAGCATTTTATCGCTCCCAAGTTCGCCGAAGAGGTGCGGGCAGGGGTTTATGCAAGCCAAGGTGCAAGCAGGCAATTGTTATGGTTGCCAAAATGCTCCGTACAGGCCTCACTTCAGCATCGGCCAGCATGAACAGAGTTTGGACAAAGCAAGGTTTGACGGGACCTTGACGGGGCCAACTTACCGATTAGATTCATCCTTGTGGCGAGGAAGAAAGTAGTTGTCCTGACCTGCTGTGGCCATTTTGATTTGACGAGAGATTGGAATCAGATGTTCAAAACTGCTTTCACGGAGGTGAAATAGATGCGAGTTCAAGATCTAAGTTCTCCAGAAATGCCAAAGTTCAAGACCAGGGCGTGAAACTGAGGCGTTCACTGAATCGTTTCTAACCCCGCCCTGGTAGATTTTGCGGGCAATTTATAAGAGCCTCAAAGTATCAATCAAGTGATTACTTTGATTCACTTGCTCAGTGTAACTACTCGATGCCACCCCCGCAAAATGTACTCAGAAACAAAAGGGTCCGCTATGAACGTCACCAGCCGGACAATCAGGAACAGTCGGTGAACCCGTTGCATCGGCTATTCGGCATGCCTCTCGGTCAGTACTTGCTGGTGCAACAAATACCCGAGGTTCCTGAGCTTTGACCTAATCAAATACAGTAGAGATTGGCCATGAATTGGAATTTGAAGTGGAAAGCATTAACCTATCGCATAATGTACTGTACACTGCGGCCCTCACCATATCCGCTTCGCCGCCATCTCGTATCGTTTCACTCCTTCAAAGGGAGCGATCCCATGACTCCCCCGGCCCGCTGCACGGTCTCTCTCTTCCCGCTCCCGCAGTTTGCGGAGTCCGTTGGGATCGTCGACGTAGATCCATCGACGTTTGTCGTCATTCACTTCTACCGTACCCCAACCCCCAACGCGTCGATGGCCCTCCACCACATGCGACTCGGCAGTAGGCTTCTTAGCTTGGGATGACTCGTACTCTCTCTCGCGATCTTTCATCGCCTTGTACCGCGCACGCGACATGGAAAGCAGGGCCATGCCCATACCTAATTTTGCCAAAAGGAGAATCACGTAGCTTATTAGAATGAATAGAATCGTGAACAATGTCACGCTGTGAGCTGGTGATGGGATCGCATGACTGAGAATGGACGAGATTCGGTCAAGTGAAGTCGACATAATGGACGACATTCGGTTGGGCGTTGTGGACGGAGAAGGGCCTGCCGTCGTCGAATACTGCTCGCGGATGGTCGACAAAGTGGGCCTGTCGGGCATCGGCCCTGACGGCGTTGGTAAACATGACGCAAGGAACATCTGGTACGTCTGAACGGAAACGCGGAAGAACAAGCATGCAAGGGGAATGACTGGTAATCCCAGTCGACGTGTGAGGTTCTGGTCCGCAAACGCGTGAACATAGTAGTCTTTAGCGAGCACGTCCAAGAAACGCCCGTAAATCGTCGGACGCGTGTTGTTGAATTTGTTTATGTATGCATGCTTCAGCCAGTCCACCAACATCTCCGACCCCAGTACTATCAGAAACGGACCCAAGACTTGTGCCATTGTCGGAATGATTGAGTTCGCACCGCTGAGAGATGCCAGCAGCGAAGACGGGAAAAATGTGAAGGACTGTGGCAGTATCGAGGATGATGTCTTCGGGGGCGTTGTTAAGGGAGTACTGTTCGTGTTGGCCGCAGCCTGATCTTTGAGAGAGCCCAAGCTGAACCAGGAACTGAACACTCCCGTCTCGACGATATTTCGAGACGCGATGATGGTCAGCATCAGCCACAACTGGAATCGTTCAACCACATCGGCGCATGTGAGCTGGAATAGGTTCTCCTTCTCGAATTTTTTGAACACTGTTGATTTGATTTCCACGAATTGATTGGAGAGAAGCAGTGTGATCAGCGCATTGGAGTACGAATTAACGGCCACATTCAGAGTAATGACCTGGTAGAAAAGGGCCATTGCATGTAAAACAGTATATGCCAAGGCGAGGTGGAAAAGCCAGAAGGGCCGCAGAACCTTGCTCCGGCCATTTGGCTTGCGTTCCAACGCTTCTTTCGAGAACAAACATTCGAGAACGTCCTGTCCAATAGCTGACAGGAGACGATCCCCAACCTCCAGGACATTGTAGATAACGTACAGCTTGATTGCTGCTTGGCCCCGAATCCAATGGTACATCCGACTGGCATCAAATCGCATCAGAACAATGCAGGTTGCGATCGTGAGAAGGCCCTTCAGAATATCTGCCTTGTCATCCGGCAGCAATGCAGATGGTACTGACTTCTGCCGTCGGTGTTTATGGGCAGACGACTGCCGCGACCGTCGAGACATATCAGACTTGGCTCTTAGATGGCCCTCTGGACCAGACAAAGGATGATCTCTTCTCCTTGATGATGCCGCCTTTGGTGTCTCCTTAGTCTCTAGCGATGCACTCCTGGCTTCCAAACGCCGTCTATAGACTCTGCCAACACCTTCGATGATGAAGCCGCAGATAAACCGGATCTCAGCATTCAGATTGACGACCCAGGACGACATTAATATGTACAGCGCCCTTGCAAATCGGAGAGGGAGGATGGTGAACAAATATAGCCAAGCATCCAGACAAGTTAGAGCTCCAAACCATAGAACCTGTTCCAAGGCGAGCGGTAACACGAGAAAATTGATCAGTCTTTCCATTTTCACTTGGGATGACTCGTACGGAAAATCTGCCGTGGCAGATCGATGGACATATAAAGGTGACGGACGCTCCGACGAGAGTTCCAGCTGGAGGTATGTGGGAATCGACAACGGCGGGAGAGGGAATGATTGTGGCATTGGCGACGGAGCCCGATCAATAGGTTGTGCAGCTGCATTATGATCCTTCCGACTTGTGTCGATGTGGCCCGGAGGCTCTTTCTTTGACACCGTGGCCCGCTGTTCATCGCTGACGGTATTCCGAGGAGCGAGCGCAGGGCTAGAGGCGATGCGTGGGACTGCAGACCGACGACGAATAGTCGCATGCGTTGGTGGATCATCAGCTGCGAGCAGAAAATCTGGAGGTTCCTCGAGCGCTTTGTTTGCTCGGCGACTAAGCCCATCATGAACGTGCTCGCTTATCGTATGTCTCTGGGCCTGGCGGCTCCGTATATGCCCGGTGGCGGCTGTAGAGGCGCGATGTTCATCAAGGCCGGACGGCAAAGCCCGTACCGGGGTTGAATCTGAAGAGGTCTTGGAATCTCGGATCCTGTCGAGCGACGGCTTTCGTACGGGTCCTGGCCGTGGAATGGAATCTTGAGCCAATTTACTCGCTGCCAACTGACTAGACGAAGTGTCTTTGGCAGGTGTTACAGGAGCATCCTGTAGAGGCAACTTTTCTCGATCACCGTTCTCGCGCAATAGCGGTGCCAGTTTGTCCCACTCCCGCTGCGCTTCTTCCTCATAGATTTTGCCTCCATTCATAACGGCGGTGGAACTATTCGGGCCAGTTCCTAGGTCTGCAAGAACGGACCGCGAAGGTTCTCCGGGCATCCTCCCGATTTTCTCATTTCCGTTCTCCTGTGCATCTGGTGCCATGATTTCGAAAGCGAGGAAGCTTCTGTCTGTTGCATTTCACATCGCATCACGATTGGAGGCAAACCGAATTTGCTCGGATTCGACCGAATCAAAGAAATAGGAGAGGCAACGCGAGTGGTCTCGAAATAAAAGGAACGTCTGCAGGCTGCTTATTCGATACCTAGTCGGAACGTCCTTCGTTCCGGCACGGATCGTGCTGCAGAATTGTTAAATTCTCAGGAACCAGTAACAGGGAAATAGGGCAGACTCTGCATAATCCCAAGTCCGTCGTATGCCGGATGCTCCCTAGCGATTTGGTAGGTCTCGAACAAGTCTTAAGAAGTCTGGCTCACTTGCAGCTCATGGATGTGACTGCTGGATGGCTGCCAGGCACGGGAAACGGCCATTGGTCTGTAGAGAACCACGCTATGCCTGAAAAGATAAATCCTTAATCGGGGACTCCGGATATTCGCAGTACCTTCGTCCGGACAGGTCCTGTCGCACAAGCACGGCATTAAACCGTAACTTTTTGGATAGTTCTTCACAGGTAAATGTAAGGTAGTTAGTATCATTTGGTATGCTAGTTTTGCAGTATTTATAAGTGATAATTCTCGAAAATTTCGAAATAACCCAACAATCCTTGCCGTACCCATTCACACCATGCTATGACAGTACTCCGTTCTCCACGAGGATTTACAGGTCCGTCCAGGTTTCAATGTTTCTATGCAAAACATTTCGCCGTGCCCCCTCATACTATGTACTATTATCCAGGAAGATTCCAAAGGAAATCCAAAGTACCTTCATCGAACGCGGACAGCTGTCCACCATTTGGTCTGAACGGCGCCATGGAGGGGTCAAAGGGGAGTGAGAACAGCCAATCCCCGTCGGCATCGAAATTGACGTTATCTGTTGGTGTCGACGTGCTATCGGCGGGTCTTTCAGCACGATCGCCGTTTCGGTTCCGGGGCGGTGCGGAAGAAGTTCTGGTGCTGAGACCAGTGCTCAGTCCGGGCGCTTTGGCGGAGGCAACCAGATTGCGACGTAGTCGCGAGATATGAACTTCCAACAACATTGCATATCGAGAGGCGAGATGCACATCATCGAGGATATTCGATCGGAGTGCCTGGACGCCCCGCTCCAGAACATCCAAAGACTCCTGCAGCTTGGCTTGGCGAACACCCAAACTAAGAGCCTTGAGGAGGAAGATGGATGAAGCCGTCACCCGGAGGAAGATGCGCACCGGAGAGAAGCGAAGCTGGTCGGTGCGTGCCAACTCGATCACCTTTTGGAGGATTTGGCAGGACCCATCGATGACCTCCTGAATGAATTCGTAGTCAATGTTGTCAATACTCACTGGTCCCATTTCATCTACATCCCCGTCCATGGTGGAGTCCGCTAGAGCTCGCTCAACAACTGCCTGCAATCCGAAAGAATGTGTAAAAACGCGGACATATTGGTACTCGATGCATAAGATGTTGTAGAAGCTGGGTCCTAGGCTGGTGAGGTCCAGATGCCTGCTCTTCCACTGGTCAAGCAAGGGCCTGAAATGGTCCAGCAATCCGACATAGCGGCCACTGCGTAGCTGCTCCTTTGCAATCAAGACTGATGGTGAGAGCATATCACTGACAGACTTCGCCAGCAACGTCAATTCGATCCATGCGTTCATGAACGCTGCCCATTCTGGTCGGTCAATAATAGAAGAACTTCCTCCTGCGACAACCCGGCTCGGGTGCTGGGGCATGAGAGACTTGCAGCCGATACGGGCCGAAAGTTGGTTGATGTAGACGTAGAGCAGCAATTGCACCCGTTGTTTGCGGAGCTTGTTCAACCTCGAGAGGGGGTCGTTGTCGTTCGAAGATATCTCCGCTTCTTGATCATCTGGTTCAAATACTGCCAATTCATGTGCGAGCGAGAAGGCGGAGCCAAGTAACATCCATGACATACGATCTGATCTTCGAGCTGGCTCAATAACATCCTGGAGCCACTGATTTGTCGGGGTAGACTGATCAGGTGCGAGGTTTGCATCCGCACCAACAGCCATGTCCGAATCCCATCCATCGCTTTCTGGAGGGAAATGAAGTGATCTAGGATGCCATTCCGATATCAAGAGCAACGCCTCAATAGTGCCAACGGTTCGTGCGCTACAATTTGACGACCGCTCTTGACCTAGCATCAGACGCATGATTAGGCTTTGGCAATGTTGCCAAAGCCTATGATGGATGAAAAAGCTTCGAGAAGCACCACCAATTCCCGGTAAGACATGGTAGCGAGATGATATCATGAGAATCGTGCAGCATAGGAAAGGCTCTCGCGTGATCAGAAGATGGTGATTCTCATGCTTGGCATAGAAATCAGTCAGAATAGGCGACAAAGGTGACAGGTTCTCAAAGAATCTTGAAGTAGTTAGCTCGGGGTTTGAGCCAGACTCTGGATTGGAGAACGAACTTGTCAACGAAAGTGACAGCCTCGCTGGGTGTGAACCACCCAATTTTGACGAATCGACAGTTTCCCCAAACTTTCAGGAGATCTGTGTCTGAGTTGGATAATTCAATAGCTGGAGGTGCCGCCGGACTCGTCCCGATTGTGGTTGCGGCCGGAATGTGCGGGCCCTGGTTCAAGAGGTCGGACTGATCTGCACGCGTATTTGCAGATGCATGAAGACGGCCTGTTGATGTATTGGCCTGCGATGCAGCTTCGAAGAGAAGATTCAATGCATCATTTCCACTTGACACGACTGTGCGCATCATTGAACTCCGAAGGGTGCTTGGTGACGAAGCATAGGACGCGCCCGCTTGGTTCGGAGAATCCAACGCCGAGTGTTCAGCTTCTGGGAAACCATTTTGAATCACCCGTCTCTCTGGCGGAGCGATAGAAGACTCGTCTAAGAGAACACCAGTCAATCATGTGCTACTCAATGTCCGAGCCGTGGAAATAATAGTACTGTACCCACAGCCGAATTCCTCGCCCTAGACCTTCTCTCGCTGAAAATGCACTGCCGTTGCTCCCTCCGGCATCTTGCGCACGGAGGGCCGGCACTGCCAACATCACATCTAGCCTTCTTGTGCCGGCAGGATAAACACGCCTTGTAGGCACGCAAGTAATTCCGGCTTCTCTCTGGCGGATTGCGGTGCGGTGGGTGTGTGACATCCATAATCCCCCGGCAACACCTTGTTCCTAACACGGCTCACATCAAACATTCAAGCGGCTGAATCTCAACAGCTCTAGAGACCTTTTTTTTCCGGTGTTATCCTGTTCCGTCCAACGGCCGGACATTCATCTGCTCAGAACTAGTATGACCAATCAGATGGAGTACCCTGACGATTCGCACCTTCGGCCAATCATATCAGGGTAACGCCTTATCTTATCGTGTCCAGGAGTACGGTTATCCGCGGCAAACGGCGGACCGACACACCCCACTGCCGCTTTCAGTTCATGCCACCCTCATGCATTTGGCCCCTCTGATTCTCCAACCCCGAGAGTATCCAGTCATCATCCGGATAAGTCGGACCATCAGCTAGCGGTAAGTACCCTGGCCGATTTGACGTTTAATGTCGAGGCAGTCAATCGGTAATGTAGGCCAATATATGATATCATAATATAAACCAAAGGTAGGAAAAGATTCAGAGTAGAACGTGTTGAAGGGATGGATTCAACATCTCAGTTCGTCCAACATTCTGCCAATACAAGTAGTTGATGACAACTACATGAGCAGCTGTATTACTGTGTTGCTGAAGAGAGGTTGTCACCGAGAAGTCTAGAATGGTAGCTTAGTCCCTCCACCAAGGAGTCCGACCGAGTGTTCAAATATCAGTGCTTCCCCGTCCTGAGTTGCTCCTACACGTAACACGATTGCCCACGATTAACAACCTTATTCTTTTGAATCGGGATTACTCCATTGCACAAGCACTAGTCAACATGTCGTGGCTTGATATCTCGCCAACCTCTCCCTTCTCTCTTGACAACATTCCATTCGGAGTTTGCTCTGCAGAGCATCAACCAGAGCCTCGAGTTGCAGTTGCAATCGGCGATTACGCGTTCAATCTCTGTGGGTTTGCGGACGCCAATGGCTTCAAACATTTGCCGTCCATTCAACCACATCTCGACGTCTTCCGCCAGAGCACTTTGAATGCTTTTGCTGCATTGGGCCGGACGATTCATCGTCAGGTCCGACAATATTTGAGAGAAGTCTTCCAAAAGGACACACCCTATCCGGACGTCCTGAAGGACAATAAGGCTCTCCAAGACGAACTGCTTGTTCCATTGAAGTACGTCAGGTATCATGTGCCGCTCAAGATTGGCGATTATACCGACTTCTATGCCGGCCTGAATCACGCCCGTAATATGGGGTCCCTGCTTCGCCCATCAAATCCGCTGATGCCAAACTACAAGCATCTCCCTGTTGCTTACCACGGCAGAGCGTCATCTGTAGTGGTGTCTGGAACCCCCATAGTGAGACCACGTGGCCAGGTTCTCGAGAAACCTTTCGGAGGGACTGGAGAGCCGTTCCTTTCCCCCTCCAGATGGCTGGATTTTGAATTGGAACTTGCTGCGTTTGTGTGCCGAAGCAACAAGTTAGGCCAGCCGGTGTCTGTTGATGAAGCAGACGAGTACATCTTCGGGTTCGTCTTGATGAACGATTGGTCCGCGCGCGATATCCAGGCGTGGGAATATGTCCCTCTGGGACCATTCAACGCGAAAAATTTCGCGACTACCATTTCTCCTTGGGTTGTGCTGCCCGATGCCCTCGAGCCTTTCCGAACTCAAGCCCTTGAGCCAGCGGACCGGGAAAGCATCCTCCCATATCTGAGGGAAAAGCGAGCTAGCAACGTCTACGACATCAAGCTGGAAGTTGAGCTGCGGCCCGCCGGCGCGACGGAAAAAACCCGCATCACAACCTCAAACGCCAAAAACCTGTTGTATTCGTTCCCCCAAATGATCGCCCATCATACTATCGGCGGTTGCAACCTTCAGGTTGGCGATCTCCTCGGCAGTGGAACGATATCTGGGCCGGAGCCGGGGATGGAGGGAAGTTTGGTCGAGAAAACCAAGGGCGGCAAGGAGCCGATCACGTTGGCTGACGGGTCTAAGCGGGTTTTCTTGATGGATGGTGACGAGGTGACATTGCGGGCCATTGCGGGGAGTGAAGGGGCATATGTTGGGTTTGGTGATTGTGTCGGAACTGTGTTGCCGGCCGTGGATGCGTAGTTACGGTCGGGTTGATAGTCACGGTAATGCTACTTTTTTAATTGCAACGAAATCAATTCAGACTGATCCGTCCACTATTATTTTTTCCGTGTCCAGGTAGCTGCTGGAGCCCTAAATGCATAAGCCAAATATCGGCCACAATCTCTCGTAAAGTTACCACATAGTTCGCATACGGAGTACGATGTTGGAGAATTTGACAGTAAGCGCTTGTCTCATATTAGTAGGATTTTGGCCATTGCGTAATGTGTTCAAGAGGCTGACGGCGGAGGTGGCTATCCACGGCCCGTGAACAGCCGAACGGTCCAGAGATACATCTCTCAGCCTATTGACAGCGACATCAAAAGCACATACACCACTCCAGCTATTGAGTGTAATCAAGGACAACTGACAACCATCTCTTCGTACTGTATCTGAATTCAGCACAGAATAAGCCAATATGTCGGCCGCAACAGCCTTCTCCAAAACTCCAACGAACCTCACATCCAACGATGCCGCTGTGCTGCAGGCACTCTTCGATTCAGACTCCCCGCCGACGCAACCGCCATCATCCTCCGTGCAAATAGACCCTTCACTCCCTGCATACAACGACATCGGCGATGAAGATCTCCAGTCGCTCAAAAGCCGCGAGCTCGCCGCCATCCGCCAGGTCAACTCGCCCTCGCAACAGGACCCAGAGGCGAGTATCCGGGACGGCATCGCAGCCCTTACGGCGCTGATCGAAGAACGTCCAACATACGCATCAGCATATGCGAATCGAGCACAGGCTCGGCGTCTTCTCCTTCAGACAAAAAGCTCGAGCGGGAACTCGACGGAGAAGGATGAAGCAGCGGCGTTATTTTATCCCGAGAACAAGTCTGTTGCTACTGAGATTTTCTCCGACTTGAGCACTGCAATTCATTATGCTTCTCCTGAGTCTTCTCCCTCGTCGCGTCCGAAGACGGTCTCTTCGACCCGCGCAAAGGTCCTTTCTGATTCTTACACACATCGCGGATACATTCTCTTGCGAGCCGCAAGGCTGCGAAAGGACAACGATTCTCTGCAAGGTGGTCCGGAACAGATTGCTTCTGGATATTCGCAAGATGAGTTGGAGGAGATGGCTAGTCGTGACTTCTTCCTTGGTGGGCAGTATGGGAATGAAGTGGCGAAGCAATTGAGTGTCAGGACGAATCCTTATGCGAAGATGTGTGGTGCTATTGTTAAAGAAATGTTGAGCTCATGATTTTGGTGTGTATAATTCCAATATTAAATAATGCCAATATTAAGTGGGTTCTGGTTAGACTGCATTGAATGACTTTGGCCGTAGTGACTTTGGTAGCACGTCTTCTAAACGAATAAGCTTGCCGTACAGATTCAAGAACGAATCCTTGGCATAAGATAGGCGGCACTATCAAATTGAATGCTAATTCATGATATAACTAGGATTCGGTGCAGATGTCAGTGTGCTCATTGTAACTCCATGCTATTTTGTGTCATCCATCATAATGACTAGAGCAGAGCTTCCTTCAGATGATACCAATAAGTTGGATAACTATACAAAGGCTAAGTTTAAACTTAGTTCTTGTTTGGATTTTTGAAATGTCTCTTGTAGCCGCCCCAGCTTTCCGCATTGTAGTTCTCCTGCACCTTTTTGCATGTTTTGAGTCCCCATTCCGACACGCCAAGCATGAGAGAACTGTTCACATGTCAGTTGGAATTCAATAATCATCACGAAACGGGAGGTTCATACCTCTCAAACATAAACGCCAGACTGTTTTCGCCAACCTTTTGCGGCTTCAGCTCGGCGTTACTTGCCCTCTCGAACGAAGTCTCATCCGGGCCATGCGCACTCATGACATTGTGGAGACTGGCGCCGCCAGGTTGGAACCCACCTCCCACTTTGGCGTCGTAGTCGCCTGAGATCAAGCCCATGAACTCGGACATGCAGTTGCGATGGAAATAGGGTGGACGGAAGGTGTCCTCAGCCACGAGCCACCGCGGTGGGAAGATCACAAAATCCGCAATGGCAGTACCGGGTATTGCGCTCGGGCCTGTGAGGACGGTGAAGATCGATGGATCGGGGTGATCGAAGGAGATCGTGCCGATGGTGTTGAAGCGACCCAGATCGTACTTGAATGGGTAGTAGTTTCCATGCCAGGCTACAACGTCAAACGGCGTGTGATCCTGTGTGGCAACGAAAAGGGAGTTGTTAAACTTGCTGATGAGGCGGTATTCCTTGGGCTCCGGCTCGTCATCGAAGCTTGCAACCGGGCATTGGAAGTCCCGCGGATTGGCTAGACCGTTAGAGCCGATAGGTCCGAGTTCGGGGAGTTGGAAGTGGCCTTGATACAGCTCGCAGATGTAGCCTCTGACAGGGCCGGCAGGGAGAGTGACTCGATACCTGGTATATTGGTTAGTTGTCCGATGTCTCACACAAATTAGCAGAGCAATGGGATAGGGCATACTTGACGCCTCTCGGAATCACCGCAATTTCGTTCGGCCGAACGAGAAGCTTGCCCAGCTCAGTCTGAATATCGAGAACACCATGTTGAGGAACAATCAGGAAGTCGCCATCCGCAGAGTAAAAGGCTTCATTTCCCATGCTCTTGCCGGCGGCGTACAATAGCACTCCCAAGCCGCTCTTCATCGTCGGGTCGCCGGCACCGGCGACCAGGTGCAATCCATGGACCCAATCAACCGTCTCGTCAAAGTCGAAGGGGTCCCAGCGGAGTTGATTCGGAATATAATGCAGGGACTCAGTTTCGGTCTTCAACCGCGTGTGATAAGTCCCATCCTCCAAGGGCTTGAAATTCGAGTGTTTCACCGAGGGCAGGATTCGATAGAGCCATGACTGCTTGTTCTCAGCACGAGGGGCTGTGAATGAGGTGCCGGAGAGCTTCTCGGCGTAGAGACCATATGCTGGTTTTTGAGGAGAATTCTGGCCTTCTGGGAGTGCACCTTTTATGGCCTCGGTCCTTTGCATGTATTAGCATAATACCCCGACAGATTGGACCATAGGAGTCATACTCATGGTAAGAGTTGAAGCCGGTCAGGTACTCGTAAGGATCCGGCGTTGTGAATTTCGTTCCTGGCATGTTGAATTGATTAAGGCCTACAATTAGAATGATCCTTTGCCCTGATCAGATGCGATTCTGAAGACATGGCTGGCTTTTGACTGTTTCCATCGACGGGAGAACACCCGATGCGCCCCTCATGCATCGCCGGTGATTTCCGCTCATCTGATCCTATGGGAGCTCTTCACCCCCTGGTCACGTAATGTGATTACGCATGTAGCATGGGTGCATGACATCTATATCCTCTTACGTAACTGGAGTGTCTCTAAGACGACAAAGCAAACCATCGAATTGCAACGATCTTGAGTCCAAGTTCCTTTACAAAAGTCTTTGACGACTGCGTGATGATAGACTAGAGGTCTTCGTAAGTTTCACAATCTCATGCAGAGGGCTAGTACGATACCGCCGAAATACCGGTAAATTACGGCAATTCCGCATGTCGTCATCATCAGCCCTAACACCCAGCAATATCCGCCGGTAGCCGATCAGCTCCATTGCGACGTTTGAGATACTCCTATTCGCAAAGACAAAGCAATCAGAGACGGATATGGCTGGCACTGAACGGATAACTCGGGAAGCGAAGTCAGATGACGCTGATACATATTAAGAGAGTCGTTCGCCATCCCTAAAGTCGAGCAGTAGCAAGCACAATAGTCAAAGCTCTCCAAGATGGCACCCTCCGCGATTTCAGACCACGCCCAGTCGACGGCAGTCGCCAACGATCTATCCAGCTACCGTGGCTATGACCACGTGCACTGGTACGTTGGCAACGCTAAGCAGGCTGCATCGTACTACATCACGCGCATGGGCTTCAAGTTGATCGCATACCGTGGACTGGAGACGGGATGCCGGAGCGTGTGTTCTCATGTGGTGCGAAACGGCGACATCACCTTTGTCCTCACCTCACCGCTGCGTTCCCTGAACCCGGAGAAACTGGCACAGTTGCCACCCGAGGAACAGGACCTCGTCCGTGAGATCCACGCGCATCTGGAGAAGCACGGCGACGGTGTCAAGGATGTCGCATTCCAGGTGGACTCTGTCGACGCAGTGTTCGCGGCCGCTGCAGCGAACGGAGCGAGGATTGTGTCTGAGCCAAAGACGCTGTCTGACGAACACGGAGAGGTCAAGGTGGCGACCATTCGGACATATGGCGACACCACGCATACTCTCGTTGAGCGCAGTGCCTACCGCGGCGCATTCCTCCCCGGATATCGATCCGAGCTGGACTCTGTGGATCCGATTTCCAAGATCCTCCCAGATGTCAAGCTGCAGAGGATTGACCACTGTGTCGGCAACCAAGACTGGGATGAGATGGAGCGAGCATGCGAATAGTATGTTCAACCTTTCCTTCACTGACAAAAGCTTGATACTAACAAACCTAGCTACGAGAGAGTACTTGGATTCCACCGCTTCTGGTCCGTCGACGACAAGCAGATCTGCACGTATGTTACCGTTGTTTCCCAATCCATATGAGCTCACAGATCATACTAACCCAATACTAGGGAATTCTCTGCCCTCAAGTCTATCGTTATGTCCAGTGAAAATGACATCGTAAAGATGCCCATCAACGAGCCCGCGCATGGGAAGAAGAAATCCCAAATCGAGGAGTACGTCGACTTCTACGACGGTCCGGGCGTGCAGCATATCGCCCTGTTGACCGACGACATTATCTCCGCCATCTCCAACCTGCGTGCCCGTGGCATGGAATTCGTCAGCGTGCCTCCGACATACTATGAAGACATGTGGAAGAGACTGAAGAAAGCCGGCATGATGCCAAAGGAGGATTGGGAGGAAATCAAGAGGCTGAATCTTTTGATCGACTTCGATGAAGGCGGCTATCTGTTGCAACTATTCACAAAGGTGAGTTTTCATTCAATGAAGTTTCTGCCCGAAAATTTGTAGCTGACGAGGATTCGCAGCATCTAATGGATCGTCCAACGGTTTTCATCGAGATCATTCAACGACACAATTTCTCCGGATTCGGTGCTGGAAACTTCAAGGCCCTGTTCGAGGCAATCGAGCGTGAACAGGCGCTACGTGGAAACCTGGTGTAAGGTCTACCACGTACATTCAGCATGCATGAATCGAAAAGCTGTATCTTTCCTTCTACTGTGATAATGTGATTAGAATAATGCCACGATTCCAATGACACAGAAGAAAAAAAGGTCCTTGATTCAAAAGGGTATCACTATCATCAAATCTCATCCATACATAATCACGAAAATTAGTTGAAATCTAGTCTCCGTCACGAATGATGCTGCTGCACTCGGTGCGCCCTGGGTATCTATACACAAGAAGTTGGCATGACAGCGACCAGCGCCAAATGCATGCTATATACAGTGATCAACGCGCGCTGCTGTAGTACGATAACGGATCGTAGTCGTATTCATTTGGCGGTGGTTGTCGAGGTGGTCGATTCGGTCTTCGCATAGTCGAGGGCGATGCCGTCGCAGCCCGCGGGACATCCTCGGCTCGCATGCCACCACGACTCCCTGGGAACGGCGCGTAGCCGCCGTGGCTTGATTGGGAGAGATTTCTTGTATGCAAGGGCGGCGGCGGCCGAGTGCTACCCGGACGCTTCTCATACGGCGAGTAAGTGCGCTCAGGAGGCGTCATGGAAGAATACTCTGGTGTGAAATTACCTGCTGGATTATAAGGTCGCGTATTTCCAACAGGACTAAATGTTCGGTTCGGGCCGGTAGAGATGTCGGGACTCGTGAATGACCGTTGGGGGAAGGGAGGATGACCTTGGTTACCAGATGTCGGAGAGCGGTACCCTGGCCCTTCCATTCGAGAGTGACCAGAGATGCCTCTGTTCTCTTGGAAAGCCGCCGAGTTCAATGATGAAGGAGGGACTGGCGGCAAGGGCTGACTATTCGAGTCGAGAGGACTGTATCCCATTGGGGCCGCGTTGGAAAGCAGTCCGCTCGAATCAGAAGCAGAATTCTCAGGTAAAGGGGGCTCCGGATTCAGTCTCGGAAGCGTCGGCTGTTGATTCAGTACCCCACTTCCGGTCTGCGAACTGTATGAAGGAAGCGATGACTGCGTCGGCTGTCGAGATAGAGAAGTCACCGAGACAGACGCAGCCGGCTTCACGCCGTATTCGAGATCTGCCACAGATGGCAACGTCGGCGCTGCCTTAATCGGCTTGAGTTCTTCTCCGGACTGAAACGTCTGATTCCGCTCTCGCAGAACAATGTTTTCATTCTTTGCCAACGCCTTATTTGTCTTCTCGAGCACGATTCGCTCCAACCGCCGGTTGATTTTCCGTCGGCAATAGCGCTTGAGCGATCCATCCTCAGAGGGAATGTGGTGCCAGAGAAAAATCAGGTAT
The DNA here is from genome assembly GCF_041956635.1 of Thermomyces lanuginosus. Taxonomy (NCBI): domain Eukaryota; kingdom Fungi; phylum Ascomycota; class Eurotiomycetes; order Eurotiales; family Trichocomaceae; genus Thermomyces; species Thermomyces lanuginosus. Next base: position 81,636 of record NW_027192335.1, on the reverse strand, counting down.
AGAACGACGGATACCGCGAGGTTCAGAACAGAAATCACCCAGATGACCAGCGTGAAAAGCATACCGAAGAGAATCACGGCCTGGAGGTTGTTATGATCTGCAAGTGCCTTCACGTTGATAAAAAACTGGACCACTGGAGACGTGCCCTCGGGAGCCGCATGCTCCCCTTCAGGGATCAAGTCCAATTTCATGACGGAGTAGAGAGTGATGGCATTGACAACCTGTCGCGGGCCGTCGGCAAAGAGGACACGCATCCAGGCCTCAAATGAGAAGTAAGCAAATAGGGCCACGTAGTCCGCCCCTTTTTTGCTTTTCGTCAACTCCGCAAAGACTAAGAACCGCTTGAAGCCTTGGCCTCTCCCAATACGCATACTCTGAACACGAACGGCCAGCGGATCCAGGTAACTCTCGGCAATGCTTCCTGAACGTATGACACGGATCGTGTGAATCCATCGAAATCCGAGCAGGACAAACGACGCGATGATGCAAGCGGCGAAGATCCATCTCGATATATGAAACGGGATACTGGGCTGGATTTGACTAGCCCATCGCGAAAAAGCCAAAAGATTGACGGCGGTGAACGTGTCGACGCCATAGACAGCGAGCGAAACTAATCCGAATACCCAGACCATGATATAAGAGAACATGGTAAAGCACGACGTGGTATAGAAATCATTGAGATTCTTTCATGCGAGTCAGTCGAGATAGCGTACCAGAAGGAGAGGCAATCCTTACGATGTAGTCCCATGTTTGCTCCAGTGTAGTAGGCGGGAGTTTTTCCCGCTCTCCGCAACAACCCATGTTGGCGGTTCATGAGCGACGGGTCGAAATGAATGCAATGTAGCGCGCGCTCTTCGGACCAGCCGTGAGCGACGGCAGCACGAAAAGAATGTCGGGTACGTCTGACGATAAATTTAATAACGAGCGAGCCAAGATCTCTCCTGACCAAAATGGGTCGCTGCGGGTCGACTAGATAAGGATTGACCGCCTTCTCATGATAGACAGCGCATGCCCCTGAAAGACGCAGTCTCAGAGAGGGTGTCGCTGGTCACGGCCCGCCGCACGCCCGCCACGAACTCGCTCGGATCAAATCGAAGACGCTTGATTGAGCGAAATGGTTAGAAATGGAAGGCGATCGTGTAGGAGCGACGGGGGAATGGCAACGTTGTTTTCGGGAGCAGATCCGTAACGAAAGAGGGGGCTTCGGCGTGTTTGGAGTCGTTAGTCCTGCAGGCTTCACGACCAGTCAACAGCGAAGGAGTGTCAGGTTCTGCGACTTCGGTCGATAACGAAGGATGAGGTCAATGAAAGGATGGGATGAGATGAAAAAAAGCGACAACAGTAACAGAGAGGATGAAAGAGAGTGTGCTATTCACAATTGGGCGTCCCGGCCTTTCATTTCATTCATCATTTCTCCATCCTACGCTAAAGCGCCCATCCTTATCTTGGTGGGTTTAGTTCCTTGTTAATTAGCGGTTAGCCGGTTAGCCTTGTTGGGGGCTGCGGAAGGTCCCGATATGCACACCCCTCTCTCGAATCAGCCTAAACCTGATTAAGTAAGCTTTTGCGCGTAATTGACGTACTCTCTACTTTCTCCTCGGCGTCCGAATAATCAAACAGCCTTGGCTTGAAAAGTTGAATTCGCTTGTACACCTCGTACAACCTGCAAATCAGCAGAATGTATGATTTTCAATGATTATCTATGCGTCTCACAATGGGAAATATGGGGCCTACAAAGATACCTGAGCTAAGTAGCAATGGACCCTAGCAGCGAAGCTAACCGTGAGTTACTTCTATCCAGTTACTCCTGAACCGGCCATGAAAAAACTTCCGGATGAACTCGAATCGGATCTGATCAGCGGGATAGTGGCAAGACCAGTGCTGCTTATTTGCTAGCTTTCCGAAGGAAAAAAAAAAATTAAAATTCCATTAAAACTCTAGGCGAAAGGAGAAAAAGACCGGGAAAGATCACTAGTTGGACCGCGGTTCCGCCCTGAACTATTCGTCCGTTCTTTCGAGCTAACATTTTCTAAGTTTATCAGCCTGTTCTTCCGCATGGAGCGGCCGCAATATGTATAGCCAGCGGTGTCGAACACGCGAGGCAAGAAGGTGTGCGCGCTTGGGGCCAGTCAGCGCATACCACTATGCGACCTTCCTCGACCAGGGGCGGCGCCCGAGCAAATAAATTGCAACCCTGGCGCCCGCGGCCGCGGGTTCCTGGCCGCCCGTTGTTCCCTTGTCTGGGCTCAACAAAGGTGTTTATCCGGGAAACGGGTTCTGCTCTTCATCACGATTACCTTCAATTACAACACTACGAGTAGATTCCAAGATCCGACATCGCAGCCATTCTGTTCGACGGATCGACGCGTCGCAACCGGCTCGCTCGAAAATCGATCAGGTTCACGTGACAAAGACAAACCCTAACACTGAATGTAAGGGGAAGGTGTTCGGATTTCGTAATTGAATACATTTGCTGAGGTTAAAAACTCTGCTACATGTTCCGAGAGTGATTGGTGTGGTACATATAATGGGAAATATTGACCCAGGATCGTTGACTCAAGCTCAAATGTTGACTTCGATGGCATTTTGGCACCTCTCCATCGGTTAGCTGAGGTCTCTGTCCGATTAGCCGCAAAGCGACGTAGATGGAATTCGATTTCGGCTGGGATCTTTTCAATCCATGCATCCTAATACCTTACATGACGACGAATCTCGACGAGATTCGGCATATGCATATAAGTCATTATTCACAAAACGCGCAACTCAT
>NW_027192335.1:0-76390 GCF_041956635.1 Thermomyces lanuginosus | reverse complement strand
ACCTCCGTACAAAGAACGGGAATAGGACTAGCTTGTCAAATGCTGTCTTAAAGAAATCGACTAGGCACTAGTCGAAGTACTGTTCCAGCTCATACAACGTCAATTGTGATGAGAAATCTGTGAAGAAATCCCGACCACGAGCATAGGTGTAAATCGGGAAACAGCCATCTATGACATATGATGCCAGTTGTGCGAGCATCATAAGGGCATTGTATTATCCGGATCCTCGTGATATTGATGTAAACGCTATCAACCAAGTGATGTTGCGTCGCTCCGCTCTTTATCAGTCGGCGATCTTCCCGAAGCTATTATGATATCTCAGTAATCAATCGTTTCAAGGATGGCATCATAGATTCCTGCACAATGGCTGTCAGTTACTGAAGAAAACGAGGGGGCCAAATGAACGTACGCGCAACATCGGGCATAATGAAGCTCTCATAAGTTAACCCTGTGTGTGTGCTCCAACCAGCAACTCGCTTAACGGGTGCTTCTAAGCGCAAGAACGCCCCGTCTTGTATTGTCGCAGCGACCTCAGCCCCAACGCCGTAATTTACCATACTTTCATGTACAACAATCGCACGTCCAGTCTTGCGAACACTCTCTAGGATTGTCGGTCGATCCCACGGATAAATGGTGCGCAGATCGATGAGCTCAATACTCAGACCAGGTCTTTCCTTTTCGGCGGCTGCAATGGCCTGAGAGCAGAGGTAGAGAGGTTGTCCGTAAGATATGATCGTCAGATCACTTCCTGGCTTGACTATTTCTGCTTTGCTTAGCGGAAGAGTATAGGACTCGGTAGGCACGTGTTCCACAGCGGCACGGTAGAGGATCTTAGGCTCCATAAATATGACAGGATCGTTACATTCTAGGATCGCCGACAGGAGAAGGCCCTTTGCTTGTGTGGGAGAACGAGGCATCACGACACGGATACCCGGAACATGTGCAAACAAGGCTTCTGGCGATTGTGTGTGATACCTGCCCACCGTAAATCAGCAAATAGAACATAGACATGAAGGCCGACGTGTCATACAGAGCACCATGTCCGACTGCACCACACGGCATGCGAATCACCAAACCACCAACATGTGCGCCAGTTGTGCCTTCCCGATATCTGAACTTGGCTGCTTCATTGACAATTTGATCGAAAGCCGGGAATACGTAATCAGCGAACTGAATCTCAGCCACAGGCTTCATGCCTTGCGCGGCAGCTCCTATGGCAAACCCAACGATGCCCTGCTCTGTCAACGGTGTATTAAATACTCTCTCGCCGCCGAATTCCATTTGCAAATCCATCGAGCAGCGAAACACGCCGCCAAATGCGACATCTTCTCCAAACAGCATCACTCTATCGTCCGTTGACATAGCAGTCCGGAGCGCTGAGTTGATTGCTTGATATAGATTCAGTCGTTTTGTTGTTGCCGACTGCGGAAGTTCTTGTGATTGAGAGAGAGACGACGGGGCATGATGCAACAAGGGTGTTGTCTTGAAGTCAATGGGCTGATTCAGCCGAGCTGATGGGGGAGCAGAGGAATAAGATCGGAGGGCTTGCCTCCATGAACGGGCAAGCCGTCGGCTAACCGTCAGAGACCTGTTCATGGCGACCACTGTGGAAACGACCTCAGGGACAGATGTCCAGAAGAGAACTGAAGATTGGAATGAGCAGTAGTAGCAGTTCGTCGTCGTTCAACCTCATTGCCGACGCTCTATCTAAACACCGCGAATAACCGACACGAACCTCGGACGGTCTTGGCATGGACTACTGACCTTATCATCTCTTGCGTTCGGATTAATGCCTAAGGCATTTAACGGGGATGACGTAATCAATTATTAGCCTGAGGCATTAATTTCCGTAATCGTCACACGAGCTGTGTGATTTGCTGCAGCTTCCCGCAAAAAAGCACGCCTCGCGGTTCAGAACCGTTATCTCGCTAATCCTTTGAGCATTTTCCTCCTTCCCAGCTCGCCACACTTAGAAGTCAATGCGCCGGACCTAGGTAGATAAAGTCGCTGCATTCTACAAATTTGATTGCCCAGCGAAGTTAACTCTACGTCGCGCAGAGATCTGCTTTGCGAAGCTCCGATCCATAAACGTCACCAAGGTCGTCGTCGCTGTTTAGAATATTGGGACGCAATGTCGCCTCAATAATCCTTGAGATTACGCATTGGTCTGTCCGATATGAGAACTGTTGCCCAGGCTAGTCCGTACCTGGTCAGCAGGCCGATAGCAATTGGTCTGGCAAAGGTTCTGGTGTTGCTTTCTGCAAGGATTCCTGCCGTTTCTGCGGCCCCGGCAGAAATTGTACGAATATGGGCAGGCCACGGTACGGGAAGTGAAGAATCGGGCGATGCGAGCGTGTGGCTGTATTTCATCGTAGCGGCCGCTCTGGTTTTAGGTGGAGGAGCATTCGCTGGGTTGACAATTGCTCTTATGGGACAGGTGGGGTGGCGGATGTTTCTAAGGGCAATTGGCCATGATCTAACAGATTATATTCTAGGATGAAATCCATCTACGAGTCCTGAGTTCCTCCGGGGAGCCGGCTGAGAGGAAGAACGCTGCCGCGGTGTTAAACTTGCTGCACAAAGGGAAGCACTGGGTTTTGGTTACCCTTCTGCTCAGCAATGTCATTACCAACGAAACACTGCCAATCGTTCTCGACCGGGTACTCGGCGGTGGATGGATGGCAGTCGTCGGCAGTACGGCGCTCATTGGTAAGCCGCGGCGAATCGGATTCGTGCCCCAACGATGTGCTGACCGCTTTCAGTCATCTTCGGTGAGGTCGTTCCGCAGTCAATCTGTGTTCGCTATGGACTTCCTATCGGAGCATGGATGGCGCCATGCGTGCTGGTGTTGATGTATCTGATGGCTCCACTCGCGTGGCCGATTGCCAAACTCCTTGATTTCTTGCTAGGAGAGGATCACGGGACTGTGTATAAAAAAGCTGGGTTGAAGACACTGGTGACCTTGCACAAGTCTTTGGGTGCTGCCGGAGAACAACTGAATTCGGATGAAGTTACGATCATCAGCGCGGTCCTGGACTTGAAGGAGAAATCGGTTGGTTCCATTATGACTCCGATGGAGGACGTGTTTACAATGTCGACCGACACGGTTCTTGATGAGGCGGCGATGGATCTTATCTTGTCCCAAGGTTATTCACGGATCCCCATTCATGCTCCAGACAACCCGTACAACTTCGTTGGCATGCTACTTGTGAAGATGCTCATCACGTATGACCCGGAGGATGCCAAGATGGTCCGAGATTTCGCCTTGGCCACTCTTCCCGAAACCCGCCCGGAGACCAGTTGTCTGGACATTGTCAATTTCTTCCAGGAGGGCAAGTCCCATATGGTATTAGTCTCTGATTATCCTGGGGAAGACCATGGCGCTCTAGGAGTCGTTACTCTTGAGGATGTCATCGAGGAGCTCATCGGCGAGTATGTGATCGTCCTACCGAGAATGGGGCGGAATGACTGATGGCATTACAGGGAAATCATCGATGAGTCGGATGTTTTCATCGATGTCCACAAGGCGATTCGGCGGCTGTCACCAGCTCCCAGGACGCGAGTTCCAAAGGGTCAGATTGTGCAAGAGCGGCCTACTCTGACGGTTTATACTGCTGATGAAGAGGAGGGGGCAAACGGACCACCCCCCGAGGGGCCGCCCCGTCGTACCAGTAGTGGTCTCAACCAAGTTCCCGCGCCTCGTTTCTCTCTCCGAAACAAGCCAGATGCACCACACGAGATCCTTACGAAACGAGGTGCGGAAGAGGTCCGAGAACATCTGAAACATTTGGGCCCGTCAAATCTTGCCAGTCGGCCCAGACAGACTCGCTACCAAAATGTCAAGATCAAAACCCCAGACTTGTCTCGGACGCTTTCAGGAGGGGTGACCGACTCCAACTCTGCAACGCGGACTTCCGATGTATCCCAGCCAAAATCTCCTGAATCGCGCGCTGCTGACCGTGGATACGGTACGATGGACCAAAACTCGCCATCGTCAGAACCTATTCAAAAGCATTCTTCGTCGAACAACCTGAAGGTAGATGGTGCTAGGCTTGCCGTGCCCGAAGAGGCTATCGAGACAGGCCCTTCATCTCCCAACAGGTCGCCCAGTAGATCACCAAACGGATCGCCCACCCGAATCAGGAGCAAGCCAAGCAGCATTCGGTCATATGACTCGAGATCCGGGGAACACATTCGAACATCGTACCAGCCACATGGTCCCGCGCGAAGTGGTAGCATCACCGAGCAAATCGTCGACGTGGGCGGGGTGAAGAAAGTGATCCTTCAGACTGCAAGCGGGTCACCATCGGAAACGGAGGGGGCAAATGACGAGGGTAGTGCTAAGTCCTCTCCAGAAATCCACCGGGACAGTGGCAATGAACAGTCGAATGGTGCAGCAGGGAATGATGGGTCTAAAAGCGTGAGCAAGCAGAAACGACGAAAAAAGAGGAAGAAGAATGTCATTCGCGATGACGAGCGCAGGCCGCTTTTATCCGAGTAGGAAGGGTTTATTCTTTTACATCTTCTCGGGCATGGTTGTGCGTGTTAAAGATACTTGCTATATGTGGACTATGACGTTGTTTTAGCGAAGTGTCATGTTAGCGAATGAGACTGTACTTTACTCTGAAGTGCTGCTTGGTCTAGCCGGCCTAATTTCGAAATCCATTCTGTGAAGGAGAAGAGTTTTAACATCAAACCACTCTCCATGTCAACAGGAACCCCCAGTGCAACATTCCATGATACACACACGCACACAAGAACAAAAGGCGAGTTAATAATCACTCACTTCTTGTACACATCCTCAAATTCCAAATCAAACTCTCCACCCAGAGACACCCCCGCCGCCGTGTCCGAAGACGACGACGACAATGGTCCAGCCGTCGCCGACCACCACACATGCATATCCTCTCTGAGCGCATTCAACGCCCACATGATGGCCGGCTCGAGGAAGAACGGCTCGAGGGTTTCCAGGAGGATCTCTCCCCAGGCTCCATCGAATTCGGCGAAGAAGCGACGTGACTCGTAAAACTCCCAGTAGTCCGGGAACCAGCCGCTCCAGGACCAACCAACGAGGGCCTTGACGTTACCGTGGAGGTCAATGAGGATGTGGTCCGGGTCGAGGCGGGCGTGGGTGAAGAAAAAGGGGCGTTGGGGACGCGAGCGGAGTTCGCGGAGCATGTGCGCGATTAAGTACCGGGAGGGGAGATGACGGTGGCTCTGGTAAGGGTAGGCTTCGTAGATGGCGGTGTAGAAGTCATTTTCGAGACGGAAGGGGCCTGGAATTTTGTCAGTCCTCTCAACATCTTTGGGAAAGAGAGAGTGCGGAAATGAAAAGGGAGCTAACCTCTGAACTCAGCAGGCATGTTCTCTAGAAGATCACTGTTCACTGGTCTTCCACAGACAGATCCAATGTACGGACCGGGCGGCAGGCGGCGCAGGGAACGGATCGCCGTGCGCAGACCATGAGCAATAGTGCGTCGCTCTCTCTCATTGAGAAACACCCAGATATCACTGACGGGGGCGACGTCCACGATGCGCTGCATGAAGATGTACGTATGGCGCTTCGCATCCTCATCATCATCACCAATCTCTTTTCCCTTGACGGTGTAGCATCCCAGGAGACGCGGAACTGGCACGGAGGTATGCTCGGCCACGTACTTCATGTGCAGCGCCTCGGCGGGCTTGACACGATGGCCGTATTTCACCACCACGTGCTCATCCCAGTCATACACCGTGACACCGTTCCAGCACGAGTAGATGTTCGGTTCTCCCTGGTCACGGTAGTCCATGACATCGATCGGCGTGGGCGGCAGGAATTCGCTGCTCAGGTGGATGAATTCCACAGAGGGAAACGCCTTGAATGCGTGCTGGACGGCGTGCTCAAATGACATTTGAACTGCGGTTTTCAGAGATTCCACGCAAGAGGAGGGGCTGGATTGTGTGTGTGTTGTATCGCAAATCCTGACGCTGATCGGTCCTGAGAAGGATACAGCGAGGGGAAGTAGAACGTGAGAGAGTGCCGTGAGAGCATGGTGTGAAATTTCTGTTAATTTGGCGTTGTTGATTAATCGTCGGGACGACAGGAGGTCATGTTCTGGTGTGTTGTGTGTGTGTGTGTGTGTGTGTGTGTGTGTGTGTGTGAATAGGAGGAGAAAGGAACAGGAAGTCGAACATGTTCAACGCATGCATGCTGCAATGGCATTGCTCACGTTCTGGGAGTGTCTAGTCCAGAAGACTGTCAGCTACAAGCTGATTCCTATCGATCAGAAACAGGGGCAATTACTTCTCCATAGACTGGCAGCCCTAAGATACAAAAGTCGCGCCGAATGTAAGGAAGCAGCTGTTTTGAACATGTCTTTTCGATTCGCCCTATCGTGAAGCTAAGTATCGGTCATGATGCATGCTAGCCTAGACTCTGCCGTCCAGGCGCAATGACTGATTTTGGTTCATGATATCCGTTTCGCCGTCGTTGATATTTCCCCTTCCGACAATCCCCATCTAGGTTTCCACTGCGTGCAAATCTCGCGGCTTTGGAATTTAACCTCCCTTCCTGGGAGCTGGTGCAGAAGAGTCGAGATGATTCGGGATGGCCACGCGATCCCTGCTCTGCCTCGCAAAGTGCGCATTGTTGCTGATCACGGCGCTTGCATTACGGAGTTCGATTTTCTTACGCTCCATTTCCAACTGGAAACTTGTCAGTATTGATAGAGCATTGCTACGAGGCAGCAGTATACATACCACCTTGCGAACCCGCGCAAGGGCCGCGTTATCGCCCGGCACCAACGGGCGGCAGTCATCCACCCGGTACGGCTTGGCAATTGTAACGGCCTCTGCGACGACAATGCTTGTGCCGTCCCATCTGGTGGGCATGGTACGACTAAAAGCATCAAACAGGTCCTGCGCTTCGCGGGTCACACCTTTACCGCGTCGCGCTTCCTTTTCCTGTGCCTTGGCAACCGCATTCGCCTCGCGTTGTCTGAGCGCGCGAATGTCTAATGACTGAAGCGGGGGAACGGCATCTGTAAACGGCGTCTCCGAATTCGATGGCCCGAGACTGAGGAGTTGGAAAGACTGGATGCGGGAAACAGGGATGATACGGTAGTCACCCGATTGATTGGTGCTCGTGTTCGGGGAGGAGGAAGAGGTATTGATGGCCACTAGATTGGTGATGGGACACGCGGTAAACAGAGTACCTTCTACAGTCGTCGCATTGGGACCAATCGTCGTAATGCGCACCCTATTTCATTACAACAGATATTCAGCAAAAGGGAGTGAGCGTGAAGTCGGTGGTCATTGAGAGCTTACCGTCCGCCGATAGATTTAGCCAACGTCTCATCCGTAGGAACCATGGGTCCTCCCTGAGTAGGGAGTTTGCCACCAACACTCTGCCGCTTGTCGGCCATGTGACAACGACCCTGTCCACCGCCGAAACAGCAGCTTCAAAAGGGGTCCCGACGTGATCAAAAGCAGAAGAGAATGGACCCGCGTGGGCGAATGTTGAAGACTAAAAGGAGATGGTGGACGGATGGTCCGCAGACTATCCGACCATTAGACTACCTTTTCCCAGAGAAACCAGCCAGATCAACTTTTCAAAAGTTCAACCCGGCCTGAAACGGAGCGGGATTGGCGCGCGCTTAGCACACCGCACGAGCGAACGGATCGGCTTCAGGCGAACAATGTCGGAATGAGGGTCGGACGACGGAGGAAGAACAACAAAGTGACACGACCGACCCCCTACCAGGGAAAAGAGGTCGAAACAGCTCAATGGACTCTCCGGTTGACTGGGCGCAATGCACAACCTGGAGTCCCTGGACCGAGAGAGCAAGAAGACAGCGATGGAGGCCGCTCATGGCTGGCCATGCAGATTACATGCTGCATTTCCGAATTAGGCTTAGCTCCCGCGGGTCCGGCCAGACTCCAAAGACCCATTCTGACTCGTCTGTTCTCACTGGGATCAACATGGTCCTTCAAACAGAGGCAATAATAATAATGGCCACCATATCCAAAAACTCATAACGATCATTCATTCATTCTCTACCCACAATACGTAATAACCCAGATATCTTTGGCCAACAGAAATGGAAATCACTAAATACACAGGCTAGCCTATACAACGTAGGTAGAGGCGGACACGTTGCCGCCACGCCCTGTCCAGTTGACGTGGATATCCTTGCCCTCAGGGAAGCTCTCGCTGGCGTATTCGGGCTTGATGCGGAAAGTGTGCGCACCGAAGTAATCCCGCTGAGCTTGCAGCAGGTTGGCCGGCAAATCCTTGGTGCGGTAGCCGTCGTAGAAGCTCAGGGCAGTGCTGAAGGCAGGGATGGGGATACCCCAGAGAGCACCCTTGCTGACCACATTCCGCCATCCGCTCTGAGCCTTCTGAATGGCGTTGTTGAAGAATTCGTCAAAGAGCAAGTTCTCCAGGTCAGGGTTCTTGCGGTACGCTCGAGTGATATCCTTGAGGAAGACGGAGCGGATGATGCAGCCACCACGCCACATCAGGGCGATGTTGGCCTGGTTCAACTTCCAACCGTATTGTTTGGCAGCCTAAGAATATAATTAGCAATGGAATGCAATCGGAATGTTCGGAAAACACGTACACTGCGCATGAGCATGAAGCCCTGAGCGTAGGAGACGATCTTAGAAGCATACAGGGCCTGCTCCAGGTCATCGATAAAGGCTTGCTTATCACCATCGAACTGGGGCGTGGGGCCGGTCAGAAGGCTGGAAGCGCGCACACGCTCCGGCTTGATGGCGCTGAGGCAGCGGGCAAAGACAGCCTCACCAATGAGGGTGACAGGAAGGCCCAGGTCGAGCGCGTTGATGGCAGTCCACTTGCCTGTGCCCTTCTGGCCAGCCTGGTCGAGGATCTTCTCGACAAGCGGCTTCCCGTCATCATCATTGAACTTGAGAATGTCGCGAGTAATCTCGATCAGGAAGGAGTCCAGGACGCCCTTGTTCCACTTGTCAAAGACGTCGCCAATCTCCGAGGAAGAAAGGCCAAGACCGCGCTTCAGGAGATCATATGCCTAGAGAGTTCGTCATAAGCACGAGTTTCCGGACGGGACTCTGACAACACGATAGGGAACTCACCTCGCAAATGAGCTGCATGTCACCATACTCAATACCGTTGTGGACCATCTTGACATAGTGACCAGCACCCTCGTCACCGACCCACTCGCAGCAAGCCTCACCCTCACTCTTCGCCGCAATGCTCTGGAAGATGTCCTTAATGTAGGGCCAGGCCTCCTCGTTGCCACCGGGCATCAGGGAAGGACCGTAACGGGCACCCTCCTCACCACCGGAGACACCGGTGCCGACGAAACGAATGCCCTTCTCGGCCAAGTACTTGGTCCGCCGGTTCGAGTCAGGGAAGTGGGAGTTACCACCATCAATGATGATGTCCCCGGGCTCCACATGCGGCAGTAGCTGCTCAATGAAGTCATCGACGGGCTTGCCGGCCATGACCAGGAGCATGATCCGGCGGGGCTTCTTCAGCTTGGCCACGAACTCCTCAATGGAGTGGGCGCCGACGATGGATTTGCCTTTTGCGCGCGTCAGTTCCAGTTCATCAAATTCCTATCGACCCCAACGTACCCTTGGCCTCGTTTTCCAGGAAACGGTCGACTTTCGAGACCGTCCGGTTGTAGGCCACGACAGTGAAGCCGTGGTCCGCGGCATTGAGAATCAGGTTCTGGCCCATGACGGCCAGACCGATAAGGCCGAAATCACCACTAGAAGCATGTCGCGTGAACGCGCCGGCGTTCATGCCGGCCGCGACGCGATGAAGTCAGTCAACTGATTTATTTACATTTTCTGGAAAGGTACGGAGAACAGTCGCAGTCAATTGGCCTATCCGTTCTCCTCCAAGCCATGCGACAATGGACATGTCGAACAGTAATCCGTGATTCCATCTATTGGAGAGCTCCAAAACATTGAGCTGGGACGATATGCAGGTGTTGCGACGGGCAATGGCGGGGATGACGACATAGAGGGGTCCGCAGACTTACACTGCCTCAGTCATGGTGACGGGAAGGATCAGTCAACGACAACAACGAGGGTGGTTGTCCGTTGAAGGAGGTAAGGGAAGCTGTCAGGATATCTACAGAATCAAAGCAAGAGGAAGGATTGTGGGCAATGGGAGAGGAGGTGACGTTTATGAGAGAGAAAAACCCGGGCGTGGCGGGGTTCTTTTTGCTTTGTTTGCAGCTGGTACACGCTGAGTGAATTGATCACAAATTATTATTAATCCCCGCAACCGATCGTTGACAAACTGCCTCGCGGGAAAACTTAGAGGGACATATCTGACGGAAGCTGTTTGACCCCTCGTTCCGGCCATGTCAAGAGCCAACCGAAAGCTTCGGAGCTGCGATCGGAGTCTGCTCGGCGTAGCATGGCGGGGCATCCTATGTGGGATGATTTCATGCTTAGTAACCCGCCTTCCCGATTCAGGCCCAGCCGTGCATGCCGAGCGGCAATCGGTACCACTAGGCTATCCAGCCCTGCGCGATTATTAAGCCTTATTAAGCCCCAGTAAGCCTCACATTGAAGGGGTCAATAACCGGCATCCACGGGGGAGACTCCGAGACTCCGCTGGGCCAGCCGGCCGTGGTATTTTGGTGAGAAATGCACAGAGGCATGACCGGAGCGCAGTCGTCCGCCCGATCTGGAACTCGGGTAATGTCAATGGCCTATCTAAGCCCCTACTCGCGCCTCGGCGGGGTTCCCGGTGAGCGACAGTTGCGGCCCAGACGGTCCCCCGACCTGCCAGCCATTTGTTCCTGGCATAGCGGCTATTGGTAACATCAACTGTATCGAGTCCGCTCGGGTCCCGATAAGTTCCGTTCTGGCATACTGCAGGGACGTGCGGGAAAATCCAGGCGGCCCCGAGACTCATGCATACAACATGATGAAGCTCCAAATGCCTGAGGAAGACTGGATGAACGAGTTGTTTTGGTTAACTAACGGCTCTTGTTAGTTGCCACTTGCCACTGCATGAAGGTACGGAGTCCATAGGCAGCTTACCTTCCTGACAGAGTTAGGTTATACGTATTCCTCCCACGCTAGTCCGAACTGGGATCCGGTCGATCGGCAAAATAGTTCTTCCAGCAACTTCTGGGCATTTCTCTTCGTCCCCAGTTCCCGACAAATCCCCAAACCCGTCACGTCAAGAGCCACACCGTGTCTCGTATCCCAATCTGAAGTTCGGTGTTACGTTTGAAGAAAACCTGACCGTGGTCAGGGTCGCGCTCTCTGTGTCCGCGTCTTGAAAATCAGGAGACGCAAAGTCCCTCGCGGCTGGCCTCCTTGTTCACCGACACGATCGACAGTCGAACTCTGTTCTCCGTGGCCACCAATCTTTGACGTGATTGAGGAGATCGGGGCTGACTGAAGGTACGTCTTCTGTCGGCTATTAGCTGCACAGATCGCGAATCCTGCTTTTGGCGCTTCTACTTGTTGGGGGAACACCTCGTTCATCATGTCCTTGCCGCCGCCTCCAGGTCCTAAGTCATCTTTGCAACCGCCGCCGCCTTCCCTCCCCCCACGGCCCCCACAGGCATCGGGGACGCAACTATCTGGATTCAAGCCGGCATACTCGGCTGCACCCTCGTACTCTTCACCTGCCGTTCCTGCCGGCGGATATGGCGCAAACTCACAGTCCGCAACCTACAATGCCTTCACCGCATTCCAACCGCGCGCCGTAGCGTCGAGTCAGCCTTACCGCACAAGTAGTCCTGCTGTATCGGGCACAACCCCAACGACACCGACGGCAGCCTATACTGGGCCGACTGGTTATCCGACGACATACCCACAATCTCAGACCTCCTACCAGGCCGGGCCCACATACTATGGCCAGCCGACATACGGTGACGGTACGTATGGATCATCGGCAGCTGCACAAACCTCTGGTTCCTACTCCTCGGCGGGACAGGGCCGGGGAAGGGACAGTGGACTCGATCCGGAAACAGAGGCGCAAATCGCACAATGGCAGAGTGCGTACATGAGCCGGGAGGAGAAAGACGCAGGTCAAGCTAAGAGTGCGGGCCGCACCGGCGCGGGCCAATCCACCTCTACCACACCAGGAACTTCCAACGCACCTACACCTGGCGCCTCTACTCAACAATCGGTCCAGAAGACGGTTGTCAGGTCGGGTGGTGGTCAAACATGGACCGATCCAACTCTTCTGGAATGGGATCCGTCGCATTTCCGGCTCTTTGTCGGCAACCTCGCGGGCGAGGTCACGGACGAGTCTTTGCGAAAGGCCTTTTCGAAGTACCCGTCATTGCAAAAGACACGCGTGATTCGGGATAAACGGACCCAGAAGAGCAAAGGATACGGATTTGTTAGTTTCAGTGATGGCGATGACTACTTCAAAGCAGCACGAGAGATGCAAGGGAAATATATCGGCTCGCATCCAGTGTTGCTGCGTCGGGCCACGACGGAAGTGCGACCGGTCGTTGTGAGCAATGACAAAGGAAAGAAAGGCCCCAATGCTAGCGGGGGAAACGCTACTTCGACCACTGCTGCCACGCAAAAGTCCAAGGTTAAGAAGCAATCAAAGACTAAGAATGGGCTGAAGATTTTGGGATAATGAGTATCATGTACGATAGATTAGATTCCTCTTCGTTAATCGCTATTTGGACATAGAATAATTAACTGGATTATAGGAATTATCTCCTAGCACTGACATTCTTCAGTTAGTTACAGTCAGCGCAGGACATCCAACTTCTCGAATTCGCGGTCGTTAACGATAACGAGAACTCTTCTTCTGTAAAGCATTTGGCGGCATACGCACGGGTTGGTAGTAACCCTCCTCCGCGCGAACCCCAGCCCTTTGCTTGCGGAGGCGCGACGATCGCGCTCTCCTGTTATTGTCGCTGTCCCGCATCCGACTCATCTCCTGTTGCCAGACGGCCCAATCCTTCCAGCCGCAGTAGTCGACGATGAGGACGCATTGTCGTTGTCTCATGTCACAGACAATACTACTCGCACGGCTCGGATCCGCCCACTGGCTCCAAGATCGGATGGTGGAAGGGGTATGGAGTTTCGACGGATTGCAAAAGACATGGCCGTCCACCAGACAGCGGCGCGTCACGGCAAGGCGATATGTGTTGTGGCACTTGTGGCATCGCCAGGTTGTTGGCCTGGGCTCGCGCGGCGGTGGGTAGACGGGTAGAACGGGATTCTTGTCGACGGTGCGGGTGCGCTCCGTCGGGGAGAAACGTTCCAGAAACCACATCTCATTCCGTCAACATGGGAATCCCATAATGGCCCAGCTCGGAGTTAGATACCTTGGGTTGGCACATGATACTAACACTAGAGATTCATGATGCAGCTAGGGCTGCGTTCGCCACCATGGCGGTTGATGTGGACCGGCAGCGTCTGCGCAGCTTCGTTCATTGCAGCACTAAGAATGTCATCTTTGTTGAGTGGCGTTGTATATGAGTACGAAACTAGTGATGGCGGATAGGCGTTGGGTTTGGATGGAAAGAGCTGCCCGCGCAGTTCATATCACATCGGATCGATCAAGACCATCGCTCGACTAAGCTTAAGCATATACCTACGGAGTACGGAGTACAACTAACTATGATTTTAATAATTGAGCTAATGCGCATATCTAAAGTAGTGCCCGAAGTTCCTCTTGAGGCCATTTAATAGGACATAGTAGAGTCACTGACCACACGACACCACTGAAAGATCCAACCCGCCTCCTGCATTTATGAAACTCGAAGCTCCGGCCTTAGGGCTGGCCGAGTCGAAATCAGTGCCTGAGGGACCTTAATATCAATGGCTAAACCCAGACAGGTTTAGGCCAGGCTCACTAATGAATTGGCGGGTTCGTGGACCCTATCGGCGTCGTCCCTCAGTCAACCCCAGACGCTAACAAAGTCAAACGCGAGCCTGTTCGCCCAGCCACTCACTTGAGCAAAACGAAAACAACAAAGCTTCAAATAGCATTTGATTCCCAACCTACACTTTCCAATATGCAGTTTTCCATCCTCCTCTTTCTTGGTTGTCCTTTTTATCTATTAGTCGACGTACTTGGAGGTGCTGATTGCATCAACGCCGGCCAACTCTACATCTTGGGAGATTGAGCGCAGTCGCATTTCTTCGATTTGTCGATTTCCGAGATATAAGAAGATCTTTGAAGCAGTGCGTCCCCTCATGACAAGACCGTCCCGTTGATTCCTTGTTCAGGGGTTAAAGCTGACTCAAATGTTCTGACAGACGTGAATGAGCATACATACTCGAATACATCGCCGGCAAATCTAGCACCTACGGTACCGTCAAATTCATAACCGCACCTTTACTTTATACTTGCGTCCGCCGAATCCAAATTCTATCAGCATGGCCAAACAGAACGTCACAATCGCCGTTATTCTTATAGTTCTCTTCATTCTCATCGGCATTCTTGGATTCGCTCTCTACGCAGCACACCATAACATGAACGTCTTCTTCTGGCGACGAAGAGCCGTTGACGAGGAAGAGGGCGGCGGGTCATGATTTCGACGGATATCGTGCGGACAAAACGAACGACATCAGACCATGCATTTTCCCAGCCCTGCGATCCGTCATGAGAAATGAAGGCATGATAGAGATTGAGACCGATGGCGTTTTGGTTTCGGTTACGAGTCATGAGTTATGAGATATGACTTGGATTGTTCATATAGATGTATATGATCGCCATGATGTATATTTATATATGATCTGGATAACATGCTACATGATGGATGATCTGGACTTTTCTAATTGAAATCGGTGCCCATGGTTCGGATTGTTACCCACCGCTAGGTTTCGACATCCCACTAGCTCAACAAGAACAAACCGCACATTTAACTTATTCAATACCTGATGGAGAAAAATAAAAAGCGATCAGTAAGTGCCACAATGGATCCGGACAGTGCGCTCCTTCAATGTGGATCGTTGAACCTAATACGGTTCAATATATTTGACCCAGGTTGAGAGAATAAAGCAGCTTGTGATGTCATCATGATGCGCAACGTCTGCTTCCTGATCATGTGTAGTGCGGTAGGAAACCTTTTGAACGCAAAATAAACAGCTAATAGTCATATCGAGAACGAGTATCGTAAATGGAGAAAATGCTGGAAAGGGTTCGGTTGAATCGCAGATGGATCGCCTCGGCTTAGGGCTTTGTCTGAAGCAAACCTTGCAAATCAGGTATAAATCGCCCGGGAACCAGGATTTGCCTACGCGATCGAACGGTAGGGATGACAAAAAGAGATTCGTGACGTCACTCGTATCTGAATGATTGCTAATCATGCTTTGTAATTGATGGCTGAATACTTTTCTTTTGACAACGCGGACGACGGATTGTTGTTACTGGCTTATAACAATCGTTGTTATGGGATTCTTCGAGCGTAGATATTCATTAATCGCCTGCTCGACATCCTTGAAGTCATGCCGGCAGTCAATGAGTCCCAGTCGTTATCCTCCACGGACGAGCGCGACCAGACTGCACAAGTTACCCAGCCAATTGATGTCAACAATGGAGAGGATGCTACGCTCGAGTTTCAACCAATCCGCACGGCGTCTCGAAGCAGCGGCGTACTGCCGAGTGATTCCGAACATGTCTCGAGAATTGTATCTCGGAGACTCTCGAGTGTGTCTTCGCAAGGGTATCAAGATGCACACAAGACCGATATCCAACGGCTTGTGTCCAATATGTTTGGCCGCAAGAGACAGGAGAGCTCCGAGGAAGAACAGACGCGCCATCTTGGGGTTATATGGAAGAATTTGACAGTAAAGGGTGTTGGGCTAGGGGCTGCTCTGCAGCCGACGAACAGTGATTTCTTCCTTTGGCTTCCGAGATTTATCAAAGGATTAGTCAAGCGAGATTCAAGAGGAATAGGTGCAGGCAAACAGCCAGTGCGGACAATTCTACACAACTTTACAGTGGGCAACGTTCCTCCTCTGGAGGAAGGACTAGTATTGACGGTCATGCCAGGGTTGCGTACGTCCGGGAGAAATGCTGTTGCTACTTGGGAGGCCAGGCTCGGGCTGCTCGACGTTTCTGAAAGTGATTGGAAACCAGAGAGCTGGATATGAGAGTATTGAAGGGGATGTATCGTATGGCGGAGTCGACCCGAAGACAATGGCGGAAAAATACCGTTCAGAAGGTAAGCCCTATTTACTCTGATCCTGGAATTGATGGCCTGATTTGAACCTAGTGTCCTACAACCCAGAGGATGATCTGCATTATGCAACCCTAACCGTCAAACAGACGCTGTTGTTCGCATTGAAAACAAGAACTCCAGGAAAGGCCTCGCGAAACGAGGGTGAAAGTCGCAAAGACTACCAGAGAACCTTCCTCAGCGCGATATCTAAGCTATTTTGGATCGAGCACACCATGGACACAAAGGTTGGAAACGAGCTGATTCGCGGTGTGTCCGGCGGAGAGAAGAAACGAGTGTCCATCGCAGAGGCAATGATTACGAAAGCGAGTACTCAGTGCTGGGACAATTCGACACGGGGCCTCGATGCTAGCACGGCTCTCGAGTACGTTGAGAGTCTGCGTAGCTTGACCAACACTGCCAACGTGTCGACGCTCGTTGCCTTGTACCAAGCTGCGGAAAGCCTTTACGCATTGTTCGACAAGGTCATACTGATCGAAGAAGGCCGATGTGCATTCTTCGGCAAGACTGAAGACGCAAAGGCGTACTTCGAGAATCTCGGCTTCGAATGTCCGCCTCGGTGGACAACGCCTGACTTCCTGACCTCAGTTAGCGATCCCAACGCTCGGCGTGTGAAGCCTGGCTGGGAAAATCGCATTCCTCGATCGGCGGAGGATTTTGAGAGAGCCTATCTTCAAAGTGATGTCCACAAAGCTGCGCTCAGGGACATTGAATCGTTGGAGGAAGAGACGGCGAGGCAAAAGGAAGAACGCGACAAGTATCTTAATCGGGAGAAGCACAAAAACTACACGATTCCATTTCATCGGCAGGTGCTAGCTCTGACGGAGCGGCAATTCCAGGTCATGGTCGGCGACAAGCAATCTTTGTACGGAAAATGGGGGATGCTTGTGTTCCAAGCGCTCATTGTCGGTAGTCTTTTCTTCAACTTACAACCAACGAGGTACGATTTGACAGCGCACGCTATGGAAGATTCGTATGCGCTCATGCTGAATCATACAGTTCTGACGTATTCCCTCGCGGAGGCGTGATGTTCTATATCTTGCTCTTCAACGCCCTCCTTGCGATGGCAGAACTCACTGCCGCCTTTGAAAGCCGGCCGATACTGATGAAGCACAAGAGTTTCTGTTTCTACCGACCTTCAGCATATGCTTTGGCGCAGGTGGCTGTCGATGTGCCACTGGTTTTCATACAAGTGTTCATCTTCAACATTGTTGTGTACTTCATGGCCAATCTGGCAAGGACAGCATCTCAATTCTTCATCAGTCTGCTCTTCTTGTTCATTTTGACGATGACAATGTACTCATTCTTTCGCGCCTTGGGTGCGCTCTCTTCATCCCTTGATGTCGCCACCCGTCTCACAGGAGTTGCCATCCAAGCTCTGGTTGTTTACACTGGATACTTGATTCCACCATGGAAAATGCGTCCCTGGTTCAAGTGGCTCATCTGGATCAATCCAGTTCAGTATTGCTTTGAGGCGCTCATGACGAACGAATTTCACAACTTGAATATTCGTTGCGAGCCCCCGTATCTGGTTCCACAGGGCCCGAACGCCACGCCGCAGCATCAAAGCTGTCTGATTCAAGGCAGCAGGCCCGGAGAAACTTTCGTGAGAGGATCAGACTACACCGAGACCCAATTCACCTACACTCGGGCTCACCTCTGGCGGAACTTTGGCATCCTGATTGCGTGGCTGGTTCTTTTCGTTGCGTTGACTATGCTAGGAACGGAGTTGCAGAGGCCAAACAAGGGAGGCAGTTCAGTGACAATTTTCAAACGAGGGGAGGCACCCAAGGACGTGGCAAATGCCATCCGGAAAGGCACTCAGTCATCAGATGAGGAGTCTGGAGCAAAGGTTCCCAGTCAAGAAGACAGCGAACAGAATGAAAAGCGTGTAGATGGCATAGCGGCGAACACGGCAATTTTCACCTGGCAGCATGTCAACTACGTGGTCCCCGTTAAAGGAGGCCGGAAGCAATTGTTGCAGGATGTGCAAGGCTACGTGAAGCCAGGCCGGCTCACAGCCCTGATGGGCGCTTCAGGAGCTGGGTACAAATGTCCACTATGCCTGCCATGATCGACCGTCACTAACTTCTGAACATTGCAGAAAAACGACGCTACTCAATACACTTGCCCAGCGTATCACCACCGGCGTGGTCACGGGGGATTTTCTCGTCGATGGACGGTAGGAAATTTCCCCCGTAAAATAAACCTTCAATGATACAGTTTAACATATTGGTAGACCACTTCCAAAAAGTTTCCAGCGAGCTACTGCCTTTGCTCAGCAAATGGACGTGCATGAGCCAACAGCAACAGTTCGCGAGTCTCTTCGGTTCTCGGCCCTCCTTCGACAGCCACGAGAAGTGCCCATTCAAGAAAAGTACGATTACTGCGAGAAAATTATAGACTTGCTGGAAATGAGGCCCATCGCGGGGGCAATTGTCGGCGTCGGTGGCGAGGGACTCAACCAGGAGCAACGCAAACGGCTGACGATTGGAGTCGAGCTGGCAAGCAAGCCGGAGTTGCTTCTCTTTCTGGACGAGCCAACGTCAGGGTTGGACTCGCTTGCGGCGTACAATATTGTACGGTTTTTGCGGCGACTGGCAGATGCAGGGCAGGCGGTTCTGTGCACAATACACCAGCCGTCTGCGGTGCTTTTTGAAGAGTTTGACGACCTGCTACTGCTGAAAAGTGGAGGCAGAGTTGTGTATCACGGTGAACTGGGACATGACTCCCGTACTATGATAGAGTACTTCGAGCGGAACGGAGGGAAAAAGTGCCCACCAGATGCAAATCCAGCAGAAGTGAGTTTAGTCCATTGCCGTGATGTTTCAAGATAGCAGCTAACAACGGTCAGTACATGCTCGAAGTTATTGGCGCCGGAGATCCCAACTACAAGGGCAAAGACTGGGCTGATGTGTGGGAGAAATCACCCGAGTGCAGGGCTCGGAGAGAAGAAATTGAAGAGATTATTCGTTCCCGTCGAAACAAGAGTCAGAACGAGAAGACCCGGGATGACCGCGAGTTTGCCATGCCAATCTGGACGCAAATTTTGGCAACCACCAGGCGCTCTTTTGTTGCATACTGGCGGTCACCACAGTATATTGCTGTGTGTAACCTTTAGACTCTAACAGTAATTCGATCGCTGACAAGTTCTAGGGCAAATTCTTGCTTCACATATTCACCGGACTATTTAACACATTTACATTCTGGAAACTCGGAAAAAGCTTCATCGACATGCAGTCGAGGCTTTTTTCCGTTTTTATGACGTTGACCATCTGCCCACCTCTGATTCAGCAGTTGCAGCCGCGATTCCTGCATTTCCGCAACTTATACGAGTCTCGGGAGGCCAGCTCCAAGATCTACTCCTGGTGGGCGTTCGTGGTCAGCGCAATTCTCCCAGAAATACCATACGCCATCGTTGCGGGGTCGATCTATTTCAATTGCTGGTATTGGGGTGTCGGCTTCCCTCGGGACTCGTTTACCAGCGGCTTCGTGTACATGCTAGTCATCTTGTTTGAGCTCTTCTATATTGGGTTCGGCCAGTTCATCGCGGCAATGTCTCCCAACGAGCTGTTTGCATCACTGCTTGTCCCTGCGTTCTTCACATTTGTCGTCTCATTCTGCGGCATCGTCGTGCCGTTTGCGGCTCTGCCAGGCTTTTGGCGTGCTTGGATGTATTGGCTAACCCCGTTCACGTACTTGTTGGAGGCATTCCTTAGCGTCGTCATCCATCGCCAGCCAGTCCGCTGTGTCGAACGCGAAGTGGCTCGGTTTAGTACGCCGCCTGGGATGAGTTGTCAGCAATACGCTGGACCATTCATCCAGCAGGCGGGAGGATACGTTCAGGATGCTGGAAATGGGATGTGCTCCTTTTGCCAATTCGCGGACGGAGACCAATTTGTATGTTCTCTTACTGGGCAAGGAAGATGCTCTTATGAAATGCACGCTGATTCTCCTTCTAGGGCCGGAGCTTCAACGTGTTCTACTCACACAAATGGCGCGATTTTGTGAGTATTTTTAGTCTGGGGTAATTTAAAAGCTGGCTGACAGTGATCCCAGGGTATATTCTGGGTCTTTATCGGCTTCAACTTTGCCATGGTCTTCTTCTTCTCATGGCTCTATCTCCACGGTGTCAGCAGGGCAAAGAGATTCTTCAGCATACGAAAGGCTCGCAAGGCGCATGCAGGGTAGCCGAGTTGATGAGTGAAAGCTGTTGACCCGCTGGACATACTGTCTGCGGCACAATTCTGTTTTGAGTTGCTGTAATTGAAATATTCGAAATAATCTCACAAGTCCGAAGTTTGGACAGCCATCCAACTTCACGCGTGCTGCGCGCGTCGCGAACTAGTCGATATTACGACTCTGTGACCGATTGCGTTACAGGTAATTCGTCATCTTGATTACAGGCCGGATGGAGATGACATTGTAATGGATTTCTGCCTGGATTTCATTGGCGTATTCCCACAATGATCCACTGCTGATACGATAAATACCAGAAGCATTATGGTATCTAGATATAGTCAGTAATTTTGGTATCAAAATTTCCCGAACAGCACGCCGCTCCCTCATCCACGTTAAATCCGAGTTGAAGCTGGGAGCCCTCCAGTAGCAAAGCCGCCAGCGAGACACTGAAATACGTTTCTCCTTTTTGTATCTCTCTTGCGTTATCAATTGCGATCACTTCTTCATCCACTACAAAAGCAATATCAACTGCACGAGTAACTTCTAATCCCGCATTGGGTAGTGATGACGGAGCAGGAAGAGGCAGAGCTCTGGGAGCAGATTGAGAATCTTGCGACAGCGCTCGTCACAGAATCCATTTTGGATGTCCAGAGATATATCCTTAAACGATTGATTCCAACTATCCAAGAGAACCTTCCAGCTCAGTCATCCGATGATGATGATGATGATGATGATGATGATGGTGGTGGTGGTGGTGGTGATGATGATGCCCAAATGATGGACGTGGATGCTACTCCCTCGGACGTCGAGGAGTCTGGTGAGGAATGTGATGATTCCGAAGAAGACCCGGAAGGGATCAGAGACCTAACGGGAATGCGCCCCTCTACCTTTCATAAATTGGCACGGTTGTTGGCACTGCGTGTCCCTTCATTGGGTGCCAGAGCGTCGCAACGGGATGATCATCGAGCGAAAACTGCTGATCTTCCTGTATTTGACGGCTAAAGGCGCGTCATACAGGAATGCTGTCGAGAAGTTTCAGCATTCGTTGACCACAATGTCATCGTAAGATTCCCCGTGAGATCCGGTTTTGTGCGAAATTCGATAGCTTCGGATGTCCTGACAATGAAACCCGATAGAGTCTTTCATCAAGTCTTAGACGGCATTCTACCATATCTCGCGAACTGATCCGAACTCCATCGGCAGAATATAGCAAGAAGGCACTGGGCAATGATCCCGCAGCTAGGCCTTATCTCGATGGTTGCTTGGGCGTGTTGGGTTGCGCTCATTTCCCTCTTTGGATACCCGTCCGTGACCAGGCGCCTGCTTGGCGGAATCGAGATGGTGTATTTTCGCATAACGCGCTCGCTGTTTGTGATTTTAATCTAAACTTCGTCTACATCTGTGCGGGAATGGAAGGTTGCGCTGACAACTACGAAGTTCTTGACGCAGCAACTTCAAAGTGTGGTGCATTTTCGTTGCCACGGGGATGTTATTTTCTTGCCAATGCTAATTTTGCCCCCTATACGCCGCAGCTGCTGGTCCCCTACAACGATGTTCGCCACCGACTGGGCGACTTCGAGAATGGCGAAGATGGACTGAATAATATCAAAGAGCTTTTCAACATTCGTCATGCCAGGAAACGGACGGCGATCTGGCGAACGTTTGATTTGTTCAGGAAACGCTTTTCGAACGCTGAATGAGGTAAGAGATGGACTTCCACTCCCGACGCAGATTAGACTGGTTCGTGCACTTGCTGCGATTCATAACTTTATGAATGAACATGAGGGGTATGATTTGGACTCCTTGATGGTTATGAAAGTGAGGGGGAGTCTCAATTACCAGTCTATGATGAAGAGAATGATAACGACGATGAATTTCCCATGATAAAGCGGGACAACCACATGCTGGAAAAGAGAACTGAAGTGGCCAGAGCCATGTGGAAAGATTACCTCATGGAGCGGCGCCGGGACTTACAACACTCAGGCTCAGTGACATCGGTGTTCAGGGTTGGATGTTAGATTATAATCATTAATTAGTGAATGGGAATGGGCTCTCAAAATGCTGTGAAGCTCGACGTTTATCGAGTCTGTTGGAAGACTTTCATGGCCGGATAAAGTCCTCTTACCGCACCATTCTCTAGTCTTCAATACATCACGTCTTCGATGATGCGATGAACATGCATCTATTCCTACTCTGGAATTATACATTTGTCAGCCACGCCCGACCGGCGAACCGGTTCCTTTGGTACTACTGTTCCATTCAAAGAACAACACAATGGACGCTAATCCGAATATTCGTGACGTTGATCTAGACTTCACTGGGGCTGGTTTAGTCACCTAGCTAAATTGAACAACCCCGGTATATGATGTCTTCCAACTTCCCAAGAGCGCCCTTCAGCTTTGATTGCTGGGATTTCTCCGGGTGAACCAAGGATAATCCAATCCAAACGGTTTTCTGTTGGGCTGCAGTAGCATATCTCAGACGGCGCGTGGGGATCGCTCAAGTCCGTCTTCATCGTCGAAAGCCCCGTTGCTAGACACGGCGGGTGGTTAACGAGTATTTTCCAGAATTCCAGAGTCTTGGAAACTTTGGTCAGAAAGTCTGTGATAACAAGCCTTCGTTGTACACAACCAAAGTTGCCAGAGAGTTTAGCCCGTTGGTCCATTGTGAGAGTGTGCCCGTGTATCCTCGTTGACTCGTGCTTGTGAAAGACAGTTCTCCACACCGCCATGTCGCCAAGACAGGCTAAACGGATTTAGTGCATGAGCTGAATTTCTGATCATAGGGGGTGAAAGAGTGACTTGATTGGGCGACTCTGGCTCTGGGGCTCGATATGGTGCGTCATTGTTGGCTGCAAGGGCAGAGATCAGTTGGCTCTCACTCAGCTCTGCAGGAGAGGAAACAAATCAGAACACTCGGATGAAGTTCCCAATTTCCCCCCCGGTTGTCCGCAACCCTTGCACTGGATAACCTAGTTTAACCTACCCGCTAACACTTCTCTCTGGGATGGGATTGAAGCTTTCTCGGTGTGGGAACTTAGGGCTAACGATGCAACTTCCCCGTGTCGACAACCACGTGCAAGTCGTTCAGGAGATGTGGCCCTTGTGGGCTGTGGCCCATGCTTTCTCGCTGTTGAAACGAATTCCGGTAAGATCCTGATTCGAGTTCGCTAATCGCCTGCCACGTGCGTTCGCGGAATTTGTGACTGCCGACGGAGAATCTCGCACGGAAAGTCAAACATTCTGAACTATGATTGGGGCCGTTGGGGCGGATGGGCAGCTTGGGCTGAACAAGAAGTGGGCCAACCTGACTTGAATGGAAGCCAAGGATGCCAAGCAGACAAAGACTCGTTTTAGCTTGTGAAGTCTAAATTCACCCAGACCGCTAGCGGCTTGCCAGTTTTGTTCCTGGAGATTCCTGGAATCGCCCGAACAAGTCATGTGCCTTTCCCAAACAGGGCATTTAACGTGTACCATTCACCGAGAACAGCAATAAGCGTACTTGATTTTAAAGTGAATTAGGTAGGTTAAACGTTGCTTAACCACACCCAATCTTGATTTACCTTCATGACGGGGAAACCCTGGGCGAATCTCTGGCAGACGAAACATCGATGTCTAAAAAGATAGGCAGGCCGGGAGAATGACACACACACACTGCCGAAGTTAATGCTCTCAGGAGAACGTGGCCCAAGTTCCAACTCCACGACTTCCTCTAGTTAAAAAATTTCCAATGTAAGAAGGGAGATGCTTCATCCTCCGCCAATTGCCGCCTCTACTGTTGCTCTTCAGCCTTGTCGGAGCAGACCGATCTGTGCCTCGACACAAGGATGGGCGAAGTCCCGGATGGTGAGCATCAACCAGGGGCTGCCGATTCCACAGAGCCTTCTGGGAAAAACAATGAGGCTGTGGACAGCACGCCGAAGCCTGGCGCAGTCAAGGACCGCGTGTGTAAGTACTGTAAGCAGGCTTTTACGTCTTCCTCGCTGGGCCGGCACCTCGACCAGTATCTCTTCAACAAGAAGCCAGATGGAATCCATGATATTGAGGAAATCCGGCGCATCCGCAGCGCCATTACCCGGCGACAGGCGCGATCTTCGAACAAACACCGGGAAAATAATGTCGATTCTGCGCGCAAGGAACCTCAAGCCGCCACACCGGCGGATTCTAACGCGAGCTCCGGCACCGGTCCGGACGGTTCACACCATGGGCCGCGGTATTTTTTCAATATGCCCACTTGGCAGGCAACCGGCGTAATCAACGACGTTCACAATGCAGACGCGTCGCATAGGTCTTCTGTGGCTTCGCAGAACCCGCAGACGCAGTCGCAAACAACGACAAACCCCGCAGCCGATTACACCATTCGCGCTACCCAACCCGGCTCTTCTGGCTCTGAAACTGTCCGCGCTCTGGAGCTAGCACTACGGGAAGTTTTGGATAATGTCAAAGCTGCCGCGTGAGTAATAACTGTCAACGCCATTCAAAACAAACCTGAACACGAAGCTGACGTGCAATCTAAGGAGCCGAGTACGAGCATCTCGCCTTTCACCATTCGATTTCGATGTTCAGGCACAGACGTTTCCGTCGCTGGTTTTACAGCTGTTGCCCCTACCTCCCGCCTTATTCTCGACTCACCCTTTTGGTACCGCTTCTTCAATCCCGTTGGACCCACCGAGTTTCGCCCATGTCGAGGTCGTCCGAAATGCCCTCCGCGCTCGCATAGAGCAATGGCGGACGGAGCAATTGACAATACCCTCCCCAACCCCGTCGGACTCCCGCGAAGGGCTAGTATCCATGAATGATCCGGATGCGATCAATAGGAAAGCGCAGGAACATGAAGAGATTAGCACGCGACATCTCGACCTTGCCTATCAGCACTGGATGCTACTTCCACAGGACGTACGACGCGACACTTGGCAACTCGAGCTGATGCGGGCGTTCGCCCGCGAGACCGAGAAGCGTAAGGAGCTCGAAGAGCAGCTGGCGCGTGTTCAGCAAGAAGCGAATCAGCTGCGCGAGGAAATCCACAAGATTAACTCGTGTCAATGGCCCCGGGAATTTGCGCTCTTCCCGCCGGATATGCTACCGTTGTCGCGTGATGTCGTGCGGGAGCTGGAAGTGCGCGAGGGGGGCCCTATTAGCGCGGATTCGGCAAGGTGGGATTACGATAATGTGGTCGCGAAGTGGAAGCGTGTCGTTATGCACGACAAAGGCATGGGCCGTGTCGGCATTCCCAGGGACACTGATCGCCCTGCAAGCATTGACTCTACCAATGCTAGCTCTAATATTACAAATACAAATACTCAGCCCGGTGAAGGCCATAGCAGCCGGCCAAACGATTCACGCTCCAATTCATACTATGAGCCTCCTGAGAAGAGACAGCGACAGATGAATGGAGCATCAAGATACGATGGAAGAGAAGCGGAGAGTGACAGCCCGAGTGCAGCGGATGCCGGTGGTAACAGGGACGGGGGTTCTAATACTTGGAGTCCAGGCTCCGTGCAGGGGTTTCTAAGACCAAGCCAATCCATGCCGATGGTATCGAGCACTTTTGATCCAGCGACTACTTACACTGGATCAGGGATGCGTCCTATGTGAGACCAATCCCGACATCCCTATTAATCGAATTATTTGAGCTTACCTTGGCGAACAGACCCCAATCCTGGCTCCGTGAAGGTCTACCTAGTCATACGCCACATACGTCTAGCGGCTCATGACCTGCCTTAACCTTCTGCCGCACGTGAAATGTCACTCCCTGCCCGTTATCCACCCTTTCCGGAACACGCAGTCCTCTCTTTCCGCCGGCAGCTCCTCTAACCATGGGGGTCAGAAACACCATGCCAGGCGAACCTCGACCGGCCGGTCAGGTACACGGCATCGCGCAACTGCAGTCTTAGGATCTCACATTTCTGTTCATCATTGCCGCTCAGTACGAAAAGCCCCTCATGGCCAACCTCTATGCTAGTTGTTCCTGCGTCATCCTCTGCATCCACATCGCAATGTAGGCTGGCATGGTGATCCGCCGACGGCATCTATACAGTTGCAGATTCGGGCGCCGTCGTCGGGAAAGCATGCTGTCAGAGATGGGCAATTTCTGATGGCAAAGGCATGGCCGGGTCAATGTATTGATCTCTGAGTTTCAACCAGCACAGCCTCTTGTCCAGAAAGGTGTGGATGGTGAAGGGTCTGTGGGTCGAAGGATTGATGGGCTTGGTCATTGTTTGCCGCCTGCTACAACGAAGGATGCACTCTGACTGTCGACTGTTTGCTGCTGTGACGGGCTAGGAAAGGGAACGTCATAGTGCAGGGATGTTAGTCGAGTGTCTTCCGTTGGACAGATCTCGGTGCAGTAGGCAATCGAGCAACTTCTCCTGGACGTCAGAGGTAGTAAGGATGGGACTATTCAGAGATCTACAGGCGTTAGCGAGAATAAAGCGTAGACTGTCTCCAAGCACATATTGAAGCAGGGAATTCTCAACCCGAGACCAGCCGTGCTTTACAAACAGGGTCAATCCCAATCAACTTCCCTAGGGATTCTGTGTTTAGTCCCGTATACCTGACATATCGAATGCGACGCGTAGATCCTGACTCGACAGCGAGTTCGCGACCTGGACGAGGCGGAGGGGTATCCGGATCCAGTTTCGTCAGGTCAATGATGGTGGGATCGCAGTCGATCTCGGCGACGTCGGTGTGTTGACAGGCAGCAAAGCGTTTTCCGATGGAGCCAGCCGAGAGGCCTTTGGCTCCTGCCCATGGTAACGGAGTTTGATGATGGAGGAAAGGATTGCAGGAATGCGATTCGTCTTAACACTAAATGACGTAGGCTGTGGTTTGCTTGTGGATGAAACTGCGAGGGGGGGGGGGGGGGGGGGCTTAATTCTCTACTTCTGTTGCCGTGATGCACATCACCGTCCTGACTGTCATGTAATCTGCATTGTTTATCCTTATCTACCCTGTACAGTAACTGAGTAGTCAGTTATCCACCGTACGGTCGTTCCGAATGGCCATTGGAGCCCAAATTCACGAATCCCTCGCAATCGGATGAAACCTCACCGCCCACAGACGCGTTTGTTTGTGTACAGACACAAAAAACATCAAACATCTCCACCACTCATCGTTCTCCTTTCGAGAAATTTCTTCCTCCTCATTCGGGCCGCGCGTGCCAGGATGAACTGCTGTTGACGAGGGAACCATCTTTGATTACCTTTCCGCCGTGTTCATTCCCGCAGGTAGTTGTCGTCGGACCATCCTTCGGTACTCGTACTCCTGCCACTTTTTCCTCCCTGAACCACACAATCTCGGCGTTCCCGCAGTAGCTCTTAACCACCATGGAGAATTACGAGAAGATTGAGAAGATTGGCGAGGGTAAGAGACGGCATTGATGCGGAAAGACCGTCGTGCCGGTTTTTACTGACAGGCTCTTCCGCCACTAGGTACCTACGGCGTTGTGTACAAGGCCCGGGACCTCACCAACAATCGAATCGTAGCCCTCAAGAAAATCCGTCTCGAAGCCGAAGATGAAGGCGTTCCCAGTACGGCAATCCGCGAGATCTCGCTTCTCAAGGAAATGAACGACCCGAATATCGTGCGTCTGCTGAACATCGTCCACGCTGATGGTCACAAGCTTTACCTCGTCTTCGAGTTCCTCGATCTCGACTTGAAGAAGTATATGGAGGCCCTACCGCCCAGCGAGGGTGGTCGTGGGAAACCCCTCCCGGATGGAACAATCACACACCGTCCAGCACTGGGCGAGGCCATGGTCAAGAAGTTCATGGCCCAGCTGGTGGAGGGTGTTCGGTACTGCCATAGCCATCGGATTCTGCACCGTGACTTGAAGCCGCAGAACCTGTTGATTGATCGCGAGGGCAATCTTAAACTTGCCGATTTTGGCCTTGCTCGTGCGTTTGGTGTTCCCCTTCGGAGTTATACCCACGAGGTCGTCACGTTGTGGTACCGTGCGCCCGAGATCCTCCTTGGCGGTCGGCAGTACTCGACTGGCGTTGACATGTGGTCTGTGGGTGCGATTTTTGCCGAAATGTGCACTCGCAAGCCTCTGTTCCCAGGAGATTCGGAGATTGATGAGATCTTCAAGATCTTCCGGTACGTATCTGCCCAATGCTCGCGGATTCGACAATAACTAATGCTGTTTAGCACTCTCGGCACTCCTGACGAGTCGATCTGGCCAGGTGTGACCTCGTACCCCGATTTCAAACCGACGTTCCCAAAATGGAAGCGCAATCACAACTACGCGTTGGTTAGCGGTCTCGAAGAGGCTGGCCTGGACCTCCTCGACATGCTTCTCGAATACGATCCCGCCCGTCGAATTTCTGCGAAGCAGGCTTGCATGCACCCTTATTTTGCCAAGGGGAGCAGCTACTACTCGGGCCGCGCCGCACGTATGAACCAGTCGTACTGAGGGGGCGGCTGACTGGCGCGCTGCATTCTTTGCGTCCTACATCACTGTGTGAGGCCCGTGCCGGGGCCCCTACATGATGTCGTCCTTCAATTCTTTTCTTTTGCATTTCCTTTGTCATTCTGGTACCGGCGTTCGCATATTGCTTTGTGGTTTTGCACTGGCGTAGGTTATCCTAACGTGACATGATTGACTATATGGGTTATGGTTCAGCATTGAATGTACAGCTTTCACTTAATCCGACTTTGAATTGCCTGGTCTGTAGGTTTTATGTAGTGGATGTGTGGAATCAGCCGAGCCAAAAACATCAACTGGCATGCCAAGCGCTGCTTATCTTATCGCAGCATAGTTGCCAACTGAAGTAAGATAATTTACGCGTCCCGGGAGCCAGCGCGAAACGAAGCAGTACCAGGGACGATAACAAGGACCTAGGCGAGTACTCAGTTCGCCAGCATCCCATCGACGCATCATGGGCCCACACTATGCGCCTCATCGCAACCTCTTCACATGCCAACTATTACGCGAGAACCTCGTGTCACCTCTTCCATGATCTGAAGTCTATCGCGGCGGCGCGTCGAGCTTGTCATAGTCCACTAATACCATGGAATTTTTCAATTCGGCGCTTTGCGTCGGCGACGATTGAGCCACGCTTTCAGAAAGAGATTGATGTGCTTGCGGGTCTCAATGGGGCCGTGAAATTGGGGTGTGTGTGTGTGTTTCCATTTGGTGTAGCGTGCTCTTACTGACCAAAAAAATACACAGGGTGACGCACTCGCCAGAGGAAGGTTCCAATGTTCTTCTGTATCTTCCCCCGGGGCCGATATCATCGTTACGTAGAAGAGATAATGGCTCGGACACTGCATCGGGAATCTCTACACCCGAGAGAATCCTGGCGGAGATGACAAAGTCTACCGTCGTAACGATCAACTATCGCCTTGGCCCTGTATCTGCGAAGAAACGCAAAGCCGGCAAGCAAGAAATGTACCGCTATCCCATGCCTGTCCACGACACTCTTCTCGGCTTTGACTGGGTCTTGGAAAATTTGCAACCAACGTACATAAGTGTCTTTGGCAGACACGTCGGCGGTTCATTGGGCTTGATGCTCGCATTGACAGAAGCCAAGCAAGTGAGATCAGTGGCGGTTGTCGAGCCGATTTGCGACTGGACAAGCTTGGACGATTTTTGCACTGTTGACCCCAAAAAAGTTGATCAAGTCCTTGCCAGGATCAAAGAGAGTGACTCTACTATAAGGTTGGATACGGAAAAAGAGATGGCTTTGGCGGAATCTGTAGCCAAGATCAAACGAAAATCCCGGCGAATAAAGGCTCCGGCACCGCCGGATCTCGTACCGTTGCTAGAAGCGCGGGAGCAATTGTTCGACACGCCTTCGAGATATTTCGATTCTTTTGCATCGCCGCTCCTCTTTCTACGATCACCTGGGAAAGACGCCCCCAAACGGTTCCCGAAATACCTGACAGGTCCGGAGTACCCTGTCCCAGTTCTGGAGAAATTGGATCCTCTGGACGTCCTAGAAGACGTGCTGCAGTTTGATGAAGAGATAGCGGATGAATCGGAGATAGTTGTCCCAGAGCAACCAGAAACACGAAAGAAGCCAGCACGACACCGAAAAAACCTGCTACGATGGCCGCCATACGGACTAGACTACGGCAGCAATGAGCCTAGCTGGAAACGCAAAGGCATCCGGCGGTTGGAGGTCACATTGCCCTGGGTACATGTATATGTTCACAGCAGCAAATCTGAGCCGCTTGCTGAATCAGCAAGCGGTCGAGAAGAGCAATTGGCAAGTTCGCAAGATCGGAAGGCTAATAATATCCAAGAGACCGTTCTCGCTCGCCAAGCAGATGAGATGGTGTCTGTCATGCGGCGAGCATGTTTCTGGGGCCGAGAGGCAGGACATGGGGAAAAACGCGTCCGTTTGACTAGACTGAGGAGTGGTGCACTGACATACGATTCAGCGGATGATCTGTCGGTGGTGACGGAAGCTGGAGAGTGGCTACGAACGGCGATCGAGGGAAAGCTTGAAGATTAGTCAGTTCATTGGACAGAATAGTTCTATGCTGTCAACGCACGAGCCTGCTTAGACAAGGAAATATGATTATGATACGTCTAGGAAGCAACAATCGACAATGAAAAGATTTGACTGGTATAACACATATAAGTACTCATAGAGAACGCAATCACACCTGCGCATCACCTCTCGCAGGGAACTTCTGCTTGCCAGTGAACTCGATGTCATTGATCGCGCATCCTGTCCGTCCATCATCTATCACCCAAACGCTGGTTTCACACAGATGATGAGCCATCGTACCGTCAGGACTCATGGACTCGATCCGCTTCTTGTACACGTCCATATCGAATGACGCGCTGGTATCCTCGCTACAGCATGTTTTCGCAGCAGTAGTCTGCTGGCTGAATCGGGACGGCTGGGTGGTTGAACGAAGCTGCGACCAAAAACCCCGCAATCCGAGCTTCATGAGTGGACGGAGGTTAGGGAGGCAAGCGGCGACGATGCCCACGGCGGCTTCGAGGCACGTCCATGCCGCAGCAGGCACTTCGTTGTCTATAAATTGCGTTGTCAGCTCTGTGGCACGAAGTTTGCGAAATCCGGTTCTCACAAGTGACGTCCGGTCCAACTTTCATAAGGCGGATCATAGCAATTAGACGGAAAATGTCAAATATTAGCGTTCTACAGCAGGCGGCGTTAGCGAAAAACAAATTGGCTGCATCAATCAAGTAGACATACAATCCTCCAATAAGGAAAACCCCCGACAAAAGCGCCTTCTGGACTCTGGTGATGGGCAATTCCCAGATAATTTTCATGGGCATGACGAGGATGACAAAGTCCGAGATAATGTTGGGGATCTGTTGACCGTAGTAGAACTTTGTCATATCCACACAAGCTCCTTCAACTGTCGCATCCCAAAATCTATTCACGGGAATGCAAAGAAAGCCGTTGATTGTATACAGGATCAAAGTCCAGAGGATGACGAATGCGGCCGTCGCCTTGATTGCAATAACCATGTGCGTGACGGCAAAGAGTCGCCTGTAAAGCGCCAGGATGGACAGCTTGATGAAACAGATGCAACCGGAGTAAACAAAAGTGTTGGACCAGTTTATCTAAGGTATCAGATTAGGACAAGAGTGCTGCCGTCTGTGAAAGATGCTCACCATACCTGGAAAAATGTCTGGACATTCTTTTCTGGAATCAAGTCTATATGCGATCCAAGGCCGTTGCGCATAACTGAAGAATGAATGGTCAGTTAGAGGCTCTAATTTCACCGAGAAGCTCTTGAAACCCACGAATTGCAACTCCAATGGAGCATCCATACTTGAAGAGCTGACGAATGATCCATCAATATCCACTTGTCGTCTGCCCACAGGAGATGCAACGTACCAGCGCGATAATGATCAGGTAGTCATCCAAGTACAATCGATTGCCACTGACTCTCCTCGCCAGGAGACGCAGCCCAACAGCAACAGTTGACAGAAAGAAGGCAAATATTAATGCGATCGTTATTGAACGACGCAGTGCCGGGTTTGGGTGTTTGAAGTCACCTTCTTGCCAGGTATCTGCACCAAATGCCATGATTCCTATGGGTATGGGACCGGCTGAGCAGAATGGAAGAACTCAGACTTGAGATCCTCTGCCATCTTGAGTGCGATTAATATATTTTGCCATAGAGGAATGTTTTTTTGGACGTGTCCAACTTGTTTTTGGTAAAACTTCAATAGAAAGTTCTCCCTTGCTCTTTGTTCCTCTTTTCGTCCAGTCTGGACAAGGTGGGAGCTTGGAAGTTGACATGTATTATCCATACTATTTACAAGGGCCAGTCGCGTATCACCCCGGAATATGCACCTAGTTATCCGTTGATTAGTCTAATCTTCGTCTCACCACCCTCACTTGGACGGCAACATTATTTTGGCGTTGGACGCCAATACCTAAAAAAGCTCGACCTGCAGAGTACAAGATAGGGCTGCAGCTTCGCTGCGCTTGCTGACCCCAACTTATGGCAAAACTTGCACAATGGGTCATCCGCTTCAATCGATTGCACAGTGAGATCAATATCAGTCGACCCTAAAGACCCTGGACAAACAATGTGATCATCACGTGACCCGCAGTGAGATGCGTAGTCACTGGGTAACCCAGAACAGAATAATTGGTGCTGAAGTGGACCATTAGGATCTTCTGCGAAAATCTGACGTGATTGGACAGCTTAGACTTGACAGCGTTTTATACTTCGCGGGGACGGTTAGGAGCTGGACCCTGTGGGTCCAAGACGCCATCATTCGCCCAAATCCCTGGACCCTGAATCTAGAAATCGAGAAAATCGTTGAGCAAGTTGCGGAATATCTGTCAGGCGGTGTGGAGCGATACAATACCATTTCCATACAAAACGTTACATCTATGTATCATTTCAGTCTCCATCTTCTACACTTTCAGTCTTGTCATGATCCTTCATATTCATATTTTTGGCAGCGCTCTCCAGCCTGCCTTCTATCTTTGCTACATGTTGTCTTAGTTGTCGGACCCAGTCTCATGTATATATATGAGTTCAGATTCCAGGACATCTGGGGACAAGTAGAAAAGCAAGAGAACTAGAGAAAGAATTACAATCAATACATTCCTTATTTCGCAGTTTCTTGACACGGACCGCTCCAGAATAAATCCCAGTTTTTCCCGACAGTTATGAGCCCGGTGAGGCTCTGAAGTGCTCATTGAGTGATATTGCTTACCTGCATTGACAGGAGAGAGCACTTTCCACCACTGTTTTTGAAACCGCGGTGTACTGTTCTACGGAGCCATTAGTGTTTAACACCTTGTCGAAATGGCGTCCGTTGTGAACACCTCGGTTATTCTGAAGGGGAGCTCAAACTGGGTTGACTGGTTTGAGCGGATCCGTGAGAAGGCAGAGACATACGGCGTATGGGAGTACATTGACCCGTCCGCCGATGATCGAGACGCTCCAACCCTAACTAAGCCGGAGTATCCTGCTCCGGAAGATATCATCCCTCAAGCCGTCGCTGAAAACCGAGAACCAACATGGCTTGAGAAGGAGCGGTTGAAAGCAGCGCAAGAGAAATGCGCTTTCGCTATCCAAGAATACCATACCAAGGAGAAACGTCTCATTGAGCTAAACAAGCTCATTCTTGATACTATTAGTCCATACCTCCATATTCGAATTCGAGGAGTCACCGACGTTCGACAGCGTCTCAAACGTCTCAAGGAGCACTGCGCGCCCCTTGATCACGATTGAGAGAAGATGATCGAAGCAAAGATCGCCACCATTGAAAAAGGCCCGAACCGAAAGAATCTTGATAAATGGCTCCAGGACTTCGAAGCCATTATGACTGAGGCTCGACAAATCGGGCACACCGAAAATCACAAGGCAGTACGGATGTTCTACAACTGCGTGGAACATCTTTACCCTGATGACATCCGAGATATGAGACGAGAGTTGATCCGGAAATCATTCAAAGACTATCCAACTCTGGAAGAAGTCATCACCGACTTCCAACGAATCCGGACATTCTACTCGTCCGATCGCAATCGGTCCCCTTCCCCAAAAGAACGCCTTGGATCCTTCGCGACACTTGGTGCCCGAAACGAGAAGGGCCAGAAGAATTCTAGCGAGACACGTCCTGGGAAACAGCCTAAGGGGAATCTGAAGTGTGTCTGCGGAGAGAAGCACTTCTATTCTCAGTGCTTCTATTTAAACCCCGACATTGCTCCCCTTGGATTCAAGCGCGATCGGAAAATTGCCGAAAGGATCAACGAGCTTCTCGCTTCAAATGAAGAACTTCGTGAAAAAGTCGCACGGGCACAGAAGAATTCGAAACGCTCCTCGAAAAAGAAGCGTAATCAGCCCGAGTCGCAACGCTCAGAGGAGTCGTCACCGCTCCTTGTCCATGCGACTATGCAAGTGTCCAATTCGCTAGCAACGTCTCAACATGCGCTGAAGGACTCGTTTATCCTTGACACGGGTTCTAATGTCCACATTTGTAACAATCGATCGCGCTTCCTCGACTATCAGGACGATGCCATCACACAAGAAGTATTCGCTGGAGCCTCCACGCCGCGACCCTTAGGTCGAGGTCGTGTTCAGATATACGTCAACGGGCCTAATGGATCTCGCCGGAGTATGGTTCTTTCTGAAGCACTATACATACCCGATTTCCATACGAGCGTTGTTTCAGTGACTCGACTGAACACCTCCGGTGTCTTTTTCAACAATCGGGATGATACACTTGTACATGATGGCCGCACTTTTTGTCATCTTGAGCGGCATCATGGACAGTGGGTTCTTGAATATAATCCAATTAAGGAGTCATATGACATCCCGATTGCATCCCACGGAGTTCAATCATCGCGCACACGTCCAATACTCCGAGGAACCCCATGGCAGTGGCATATCCGCCTTGGACACGTTGGAAAAGAAGCCATTGAGCATCTCTCCAAGGCCTGCGAAGGTGTCGAAATCACTAAGGGAGGCCCCGACATTAGCTCTTGTGAAACCTGCAAATTTACCAAAGCACAACAGAAAATATCCCGTGTCCCAATGTCTACAGGTCGAAGGCCGTTCGAACGCTTCCATCTTGATTTGATCACTTTGAACGAAGGAATTGATGGAAGCAAATACGTCCTGCACGGTATCTGTGACTTCTCTCGATTCGTCAACTCTGAAACATTAGTTGCAAAACGACTTGCGCGACAAAAACTCCAGAATATGCTTGCTTACATTGAGCGTCAATTTGGTCAACAAGTTCGAGTTATTCGTTGTGACAACGAGACATCCCTTGAGCCACTGTTCCCATATCTTCGCTCGCTAGGGATTCAGGTTGAGACGACGTCAGCTGGTGCTCCTTCACAAAACGGCCTTGCTGAACGTTCTGGGGGGGTGCTGACAACACGTATGCGAGCACTCCGGATTGACAGCGGTTTGCCTGAGAATCTATGGCCACATATCCATGACCATGCAGTTTTCCTCATCAATCGAACACCGACCAAAAGCCTTGGATGGAAGACTCCATTTCAAGTCCTACACGACGCTGTCGGGAGGCCAGAGAAGCCGTATTTAGGAAATCTCCGCGCCCTGGGTGCAGCAGCTTATGTCCGCACTCAGAATATTTCTCGAAAGAACAAACTCGACCCACGCGCCACAAAGCAGTACCTTGCCGGGATCGAGGCATCAAACATTTACCGTGTCTGGAATCCCAATACTAACGACATTTCAAGAGAGCGCGACGTCGAGTTTGACGAGTCGCAACGATACAGCGGGGTAAGACCGTGGGTAGAATCCCTTATGCGAACTCATGAACCTCCGATGGCTCAACCAGAAGTCAATGATGAACTGAGCGAAGCTTCAAATGATGAAATTCAATATCGCCGTCGACGTGACGATGAATCTTCTTCCGGACGAACTGTCTCCCAACCCCCTGTTTCTGGAGCCCCCTGTGAGAACGATAATGCGAAAGATCTCACACCGGATGATATCCTTCAGCAAGACCTTCAGAATACAATCAATGGCGCGGCACCAACACCAGGAGCATGGCCAACGCCGGATGCGACACCAGACCAAACTCCTGAACCAGCAGAGTCGCGCATTTCCCAAATCCCTTCAACCCCCGAGCCATCAAGTCTGGAAAATTCCTCGGAAATCCATGGATCAGTACACTCGAAGCTCAAAACAAAGCGCCAACCTCGATCGATGGCCGGGATAGACCCCTCGAACATTACTGAAGGGAAGAGGAAGCCAAAACCCCGGAAGGACAACGATGATTACATTTCCATACAATTCGCATCCTTCATGGCTGGAACATTTGAGAACCCTTCTCTTCACCGAAGCCAGCTTCCGCCTCCGCCCAGGCACTACGGTGAAGCCAGGAAACATCCATTCTGGCCAAATTGGAAGAGAGCCATGGATGAAGAACTGGGTGAATTAGATCAACGGGGTGTTTTTCGTAAGATTCGTCGACCTCGAAACGCCCATATCATACCTTTGAAATGGGTGTTCACGTACAAGTTCGACGACTCTGGACACCTCACAAAGTTCAAGGCTCGTCTATGTGTACGCGGGGACCAGCAACCCTTCAACTCACTAGACACCCGGTCAGC
The DNA here is from genome assembly GCF_041956635.1 of Thermomyces lanuginosus. NCBI lineage: Eukaryota > Fungi > Ascomycota > Eurotiomycetes > Eurotiales > Trichocomaceae > Thermomyces > Thermomyces lanuginosus. The sequence goes on along the minus strand of NW_027192335.1, from coordinate 39,511 downwards.
AACATTGGCACTACGCTCATTTCGCGCCATTATGGCACTCGCTGCTTACTTCGACCTGGATATCGATCAGTCGGATGTGACCAACGCATTCGTCAACAGTAAGCTTGATGAACTTGTGTACTGCGAGCTTCCCCCTGGGTACAAAGAATCAGGTTTCTGCCTGATACTTCTTATGGCGCTCTATGGACTTCGGCGTTCACCACTCCTTTGGTTCAAAGACCTCGGCGCACAGCTACGACGCCTTGGACTGATGCCTGTTGGTGATGAAACATGCATCTATTCCAATGGTCGCGTGATTGTTCTTTTCTATGTCGATGACATCCTTTGGATTTCTCATCTTGCCCATGCAGAAGAACGCCATCGAATTAGGCAGAGCCTCGAACAAATCTACAAGCTCCGCTTCATGGGAGAAGCAAAGTACTTCCTCGGAATTCGAATTGTTCGTGATCGAAGCGAGCGCAAACTATGGCTTTGCCAAGATTCATATATTGATAAAATTATCAATCGCTTCCATCTCGGCGGAGCCAGAACTCCAAAGGTTCCGTTGACGAAACTTCTTGGACCTGCTTCATCTTCAGCAACTCGAAATCAACTTAAAGAGTTTCAGCAAAAAATAGGGTCTCTCATGTACGCAGCGGTGGCTACTCGACCTGACGTGGCCTTTGCAGCGAGCCACTTATCCAGATTCTCCATGAACCCCGCAAGAGAACATTTGGATGCGGTTGACATTGCTCTTCGATATCTTGATGCCACTCGATATTTTGCTCTTGAATATGGCCCAATGAAAACTCACAAGTGCTTCGAAGCATACTCTGATGCCGCATTTGGCGACAATCCCGACCGACGAAGCACTGAAGCCTTTCTTTTCAAGCTGTTCGGAGGATCTGTCGACTGGAGATCTGGGAAACAACCAACAGTTTCAACTTCATCAACCGAAGCTGAACTGCTCGCTCTCGCCACTGCAGGAAAAAACCTCATAGCTTGGCGAAGATTCTTCCATCAGATTGTTTTCGATCCTGAACATGATCTCTCTATCGCCACCGACAATCGCCAGACACTGCGGCTGTTGCTCGCTGAAACCCCTGAACTGAAAACTAGACTTCGGCACGTTGACATACATCATTTTTGGCTTCGTGAAAAAGTGCAAGACGGAACCATCAATGTTCACTGGATGCCAGGGGAGAAGCTTCCCGCAGATGGGTTGACAAAACCTCTGCCAGCCCAAGCTTTTCAGAACTTCCGCGAACATCTTGGACTGGTGGATATTAAAGACAAACTCTCCCAGTGACAGGCTTCCGAGCGCTGGGGGGGTGTGTCAGGCGGTGTGGAGCGATACAATACCATTTCCATACAAAACGTTACATCTATGTATCATTTCAGTCTCCATCTTCTACACTTTCAGTCTTGTCATGATCCTTCATATTCATATTTTTGGCAGCGCTCTCCAGCCTGCCTTCTATCTTTGCTACATGTTGTCTTAGTTGTCGGACCCAGTCTCATGTATATATATGAGTTCAGATTCCAGGACATCTGGGGACAAGTAGAAAAGCAAGAGAACTAGAGAAAGAATTACAATCAATACATTCCTTATTTCGCAGTTTCTTGACACGGACCGCTCCAGAATAAATCCCAGTTTTTCCCGACAATATCTCATTGTTTCTGGAGAATAGTATGTTCATGAGTTATCTAACGCTACGATAGAACCATGCCATGAAACCGCAGAGATTGTGGTTGGGCGGACGGAGTAAATCCTCTTCCCGCAGGACACCGAGGATATGCGGCGGGAGGGGCAAGGGATGGATGGGTGCGATCAATAGCCTAAGTCCTTGCGATTTGTCACCAAGGTTGCTATCGAGTGCGGCAGTAATCAAGTATTTTAGATAGCAAAAATTCTTTTTGGCTGACAAATTGCAGGATAATCACTGCGTTGTAGTAATTTCTGTTACATGGAGAAGAAGAAAGTAGTTGTATCATCGCGCATGATCATGATATGCAACGGATTCTCTCTGCGTTATCGGACTTTCTGCAGCAAAGGCTGCGCCTGGACTGCGTGCAGACCATCAATGGCAAGCAAATCATTCTCTCCCTCAGTTACAGCGACTAGATTCTTGCCCATATTCTCCACCCATCTTCTCGTCGAACTTCGGGCCTGCTTGTGGGTTTTCAGCTGCGATTGCGCAACAATTCCTTTGCCTTTCCCGTACAAATACGTCGTCAATATCCGGTCTTGGGACGTCTTGCTCAAAAATCGACGCATTCGACTAGTGCCGGCCCAGCCCATCAGGATCGAGGTGGAGTGACCACGGCTGCAATAGCAGCCAAACGGGCAAGCACAGGCTTCAATCGTGTAATGAGCACAATGTGCCTAGGGACACTTCGAATCGACGCCGAGTCTGCAGAAAGTAGAGTGAGCCATCGTAAAGCATGGAGAAATCGTCCGATCACAGACCTATGACGGACAGGTTCCACTCTTGTGTCATGAGAAAGCGATACCAAGACAAGGGTGAAGCTGTCGTTGCGCTCGTGCTGTCTTCCTTCTGGGTACCAACAAGTACAATATCCAATACGAGTGGGGTGAGAATTTGAATTTGGGTAGAATATTGTCAGCTTCTGCTCCATAATGGGAGCAGAATTTGACTATCAATGCGTATACTTACTCAGAGCGACAGCTGCTGCGATCATACCCGAGACATCAGCAACATCGAGATCGCTGAAAGTCACCACCATTGTGACTGCTTGAAGAGAACAGGATCTCAGGAAAGTCTCTTTCCAGTCGGTTACTCAATTTGAGAATACCTACATAGTAGGAAAATTGAAGACTCGTCGTTAAGATTTCATCGCAGGTTGTCCAGCGTCCAGGACAGAAAGTTCGAAGACTATCAAATCTTAGAGTCAATTCATTGGTTTGACACATATCACTGTTATATGTATGAGTGCACTCTATGATGGGCTCCGTTTTCACCCTCAGCTTGCTATCGTGGGCAAGAAGCTGGGGATTGAGATTAGCGACTGCAGATCAAACTCAACAATGGATGGGTCGCGGCTCGTATTTTGGCTGACACATGGGTTGACTGCCAGTTGGAATGACGGAGTCGTAAGGCCAATCCATTGGTAAAACTTCTGTAATTCGCGTGATTCCAGCAAAAATCAAAGGTAGTAAATACTAAGCTGACAACAAGCATCGTGTTTAGGTCTTTAGGCACACTAACACTAATAGTGGTTCAATTGTATTCGTCACGACCATCGCTCACTCGATCCGGGCGCAATCATAACATTAGTAGTACAAAGTCAAGAGCCCGATGTGCAGATGTGAGATCAGCAATTTCAGCTGGCAGATATCAGAACATACGAGTACTTTTCTGCACGCGAACGGAGTGCAGAGTTGTAAACTGTGGGGTTTGCAGGCAGTGATGAAGGGGATCGACAGAACTAAAGGTGCGGTTGGAACCGTGGCCGATGGGCCAAGAGTTTAGGCTGCCTATCAGACAATCTTCATGGCCAATAGTTGACTCCTTGGGATAGACTGCTAGGGCTGAATTATGCATACCAGAAAGTCAATCCCACAGAGCATACCCTTGAGTCCTAGAAGCTGAGGCTGCTGAGCAATGCCTGTGCGAACACCTCTGCAAAAGGTAGGAACAGAATATACGGTGTCAAATTTTGAAAACTCCGATTATCTCTCGATTTACGACAGGCGGTGTCCTGGGAAGTATGAAAAGCGTATGAGATCATTATTTCACCGAGAAGAAAAGACCGAAACTTGCCAAGTTCAGAAGGACGCTCGACAGTCGAAGTTGCTATGAGGTTATTATAAATCCTAGGGAATAAATGCGAATAGATCTTGCAGCGCCGAAGCCTTGAGTTTCTGTCTTAGTTCATTCACAATGGTATTAACGCTCAGTGACTTCGATTTTGCCGATGGCTCGGGTATGATCGCAGTGGCGGTCGCATTCAGTTAGCAGAGGCATACCTGCTTGGAGATTATCATCAACTAAGTCGACTGAAAACATCCCACTGAAGTCCAAGTTTTCATACCCCTTGCGTTGCCTCTTGTGCTTATTGGTTCCCTGAGGGAAGAGCATGATAACTCAACCATAACGTCTGCTGTATCATGGTATAAGACAACCTTGAGATTGTACGAATCTATCCATGATTGATTGTACCAACAAAGATTTAGGTTTGTAGTCGGACATTTTCTGCATGCATCACGATCGCCGACTCTTCTTGCTGCGGACTCGGCTTCGATTCGGGGGTTCCATGGCACATCGTCTTTATTACGCGATTAGAAAGCTTCCTTGCCTTTCTGACTGCGATTGCCGCCGTGGTCACTCCACTGGGCCTCTATCAAACCGTCGTCGAGGACGCCGAATGGGAAGAGAATGCTACATTCCATTATATTGAAGACCATTCAGACTTTGGATTGGCGCGGCCGCAAGCGGATTTGCCATGGAGTCGCATCTGCGGAGAATTGGGCTCAGTCAAGTGCCCCAATTCGTTCAACAACGTATCTACGTTTTCCGATGAAACCGGTGTCTACCACAAAGTTCATTACTACGACACCCGTGTACCGCAGTTTGTGATTGAAGCATTCAAGGCGGCTTGAGGAACATGGAAGACTCTGTTTCCAGCATCTTCAACATTAAAGCGCGGTCCTATTCCTGGGAGAGGATCAATGATTGGCCGGGTGAGACTGCGCCTGACAATGGCTAACCCTACCCCATCGATGATTTCCTCATGATCTCGAGCAATATTCTGGCCGACGAATATCTCGCTGTCGAAGGTCTCGTTGCTGACGTGAAAAATGGAGGTATCGGTTTCCGCAACTACAGTGCGCCGCCGAGGACTCCATATTGTAGCACCTAGTCGGAAGATCTCCTCTTTATCGACCCGGAGTCAGAGTGCGTCGACACAAATTTGACGCTTAACATTGGCATTGAAAGGTCAGTGAGTGATGAATCTAATAACCACAGGTTTACTAGTGGTGTAAGCTCCTCCACTATTGCCTACTTCGTTTTGTCTGATCGCGGCGGATTTGCAAATCTGGACCTGTCATACTCCATCTACCCACTGAGCTATATGCAACGGGAACCACGGCTATGGGACAGAGCCTACAAGGGCGCCTGGATGAACAATGCATTAACCATAGCGTTCCTGGACGTGACAAATATCGGGCTCCAGTGACCCGAATTCTACGGAATTTTCGTATTTGAACTCGCATGTGGGAAAGCAATTCCCGTTGATGTCCGAGAAAGCAGAACCAGATATTATTGTTGAAACATTTTGCCAGATTCAGTTCCTGACCAGTTTATACGGATACTACCTGCCTGATTTACCCTTTGGTTCCACAATGGCCATGCCAGGTGATCAAGCTTTGTACGAAAATCCCTTCAACGTAGGCACTTCCAGCTTCGATTTAGTCAGTAAGTTATCTGTTTTTGACAGGCTAGAATGTTTGCTAACATCTGTAGGTTATGTGTTCTGGTGCACATTGGGATGACATTGCTGGCATCGACAATTTTGTTGCCGTCTGTGGGCTGGTGTTTGGTACACCAAGGAGAACAGATAGTAACGTTGATAAGTCAACTGACGTTCTTGAAACCGGCAGCAACTGGATAATTCCAACTTATTCGTGCATAGTGACAGCCGAGGCGACAATCAAGAGCATCACATTCAGATTCAACTGTACTGATGATTTGTCGGCCATCAAGATAAACGAAATCAAAACAAGGTTTACCCGGACGCGGATTCCAAGCCTCTCTGGGGGGTTGAGCGATCGAATCTGACACTTAATGATGTCAAGCCATCATGGGGCCTTGTTTCCAGTCAAGACCAAGGAAATGTTAGCTTATACACGCTGCGGAAAGAGTCTCTATACCTTCCTGGAAAAACTGATATGAATTTTGGTGCCAACTGGAAGGGGCACAATCTCCCAGGCTCTGACTTCTACTTGAAAGGACTGATATCCACATTATCGATGAATTGGGGTGCTAACGTCCCTGACTATACGGGGAAAGTAAATCTGGCCATATATCATCGGTGGCAGAAACTCTCCAAAACAGCCGAAACCACCGGAAAAATTCTGAATCTGATCTGAACCGATATGGCCTCCAACGCTGTTGCGGGAACAAGGGGTGTGCATGATGCGAAAGCGCATAACTGTTCAAGACCTCAAAAAGGAAATGGCATGATATCCAAACCGACATCGAATACCCTGGCTGTGAAGTACATGCAGAGTCGTGTCCACTCTCGCTAGGCATATGTGGTCCCGGCCTTCATTGTGCTCGTCCTTATTTCTGTGATTTCACATGTATCGCCTGTCCTTACCTTCATTGGTCGGGCCGATGCCAGTCGAATTCGCCGATACCTCAACAAGACGTCCCAAGGACGGATCTTGACAACGTATCTGTACGGCCAGAAGGGTGAGACGGTGGTGAAAACACTGTCAGCACCGCGCTCGCGAACGCGAAGTTCAACGGGAAGATGGGTGAAAATTATGGGCAAAAGTCCAATCTCTGTGGCAGAGGGGAAGCACGATTTCTTTGTCATTGACGCACCAAAGACAACCCAGTCTCAACCCTTGCTGCAGGATGATTTAACGTCGCAGATGGAGCTCTCTGAGTTGGATAATCGGAGAGATGATGAATCTCAATAGGAATGACTATTGGCTTCATAGATGGCCAGAGTTGTGGTTCCATCGTATCCAAATCGATAGCATTTACTTCCACAGGAATCACATGTATAAAATGAAATATAATCCTCTGATTTAATATTGTGACTTTAGAAATATTACTTCGCATCGATACTATTTCTGGAGTGACAATTTCTGTGTTTGGTGTATTGATCGATGCATATGCCCTCTTATCTGCGCACCCTCTCTACCGTTCGAAAGAAAACATTCATCAAGTTCTGTCAAGATCTGTGTGACCAAATTAACGGAATCTTGCCTAACAATCGGCGTAAATCTCCGCTACTGCACGCGCCTACACGGCTATAATGGCCCAACCCTTCTGGGAGGCCATTGAATGACCGTCACGTGATTCACTGAGCCCTAGGTCTCTCTTTCCCTTGCTACAAAGACCAAAACTATGAATGTGAATAATTTCATCAATAAACAAGCCATCTAGTGCACGTTTGTAGGCTTTGAACATCATAAAAACTATTCACGAGCGAGAAGACTAACATCGCAAACGACTCTGTGCCTAGATAAAACCATACGGGCATCGATTCTAGGCAAGCCTGACAGGGGTATCTTGCTCATGCTTCCATATTAGACTTCATACTTAGTTAATATTAAAGGCAATTACCTCTCTGCAGGATGTGAAAAAACATAGTACCGGCAAATTGAAGTTAACTGGCAAAAGCTGTGGGAGACATTAGGGTTAGGGTTACTTTGATGTTGATTCCAGAATTCTCAAGGGTATTTTTACAACCTTCTCTGAATCTTGAGAGCCTCTACGTTCCTAGAGCTCAATGCAAGACTGTCATTAAATATTATAGCGTTCAATCCGTCTGCAAGTGCGCGTTCAGGCTGGCATCGACCTGCTCTGTCCCAGAACAATACTTCCACGTCACTCACAGGCAAAATAAGCCAGCAAACTGCACACTGTGCGGCTATATATTCAAGAAATAGCCAATATATAACGTTTTTAATCGGATCATATCATCGACAACATGAAAACTGCTCATACTGTTTTTGTTGCAACACCAGGCACTTTGTGATGATGTACTCGCAAACTGCATATGCGCCAATTCTTAGTTCCGGAAAAATGGATCAGCCGATGTTACTCGTAGTTCTGCTACGCAGCAGACAGCAACGCGTACTGACACGTTGAGTGAGATTCGATGGAGAGCACCTATGGAAGAGCTGCAAAACAACGCGCCCTCTTCGTCAGCTTTGACGGGAATTTCCATGGGGATCTGGTATGTGAATATCACGAAACGTTCTTATTGGACTCTGAAATCTCGCTCCTCAGATTCATGTTATTTCGTGAAGGGATTAAAAAAAAAAAATTCTCCCTCACAAAAGTCTTCTCTATCTCTGCACCTCTTTTTCGACACCTCAGCAGAGATCTCCAAATCGTCCCCTTCGCTACCATAGCTTGTTCAGACATTTTTCCAATTATCAAGATTTTCTAATCCTCCTTGTGGTTATATCTACTCGCTTATAGCTTCTTCAGGGCAAAGAGCACTCGCCAGACCGAGGTTGACAAGAGCATTGCCAAAATATAATCAGACGAAAAGCAAAATGGTATTCTCCCGTTTGTGCAAGCCGCTTTACATGTCATTGCGGTTCATCAAGTTGCCGCATGGCCCTTCCATCTCGGCATCTCCGGATGCAGTTGATAGCAACTCCACCACAGAAAGGCCGTCAGAGAGAAAGCTCTCCGAAGAACAGAGCGATCTGTAAAAACCACAGCCCGTTGTTGGTTCTGAATGTTCCCTGGGCAAAGGAACACGAAAGTTCGTGAACATGTTCACAACGAAGGCATCGAAGTCAATCAACACCTGGCATCTTTTGGTCGCTGCAACAATTATTCGCAGCTCCTGGTCAAGTACGCGTAATGTCCCTAGACTTGTCGTGCTTGTCTAACGTCAATGGTTCTCCAGCAATGCATAGCACTTGTTTCCAAGTCGAGAAGTCCTCCAAAACTGCGAGATGTCACGGGGTCAAAACGACAGAAGACATAAAGGACTGGGAATTGGTCCATGAAACAGTAGCAGGTCTCGCCGACTGGGTATTGCTGCTTCAATCTTCACAGCGCGACAGTCGGTGGACGGTCGAGTCTTCGCCGAGAGTGAAAAATCTGCAGCCGATTATCCCTCCCGAAAAGACAGACCTCCAGAATATAACGCTCGACATGCCTGAATCTGTCGAGATGAACGAATTAACTCGATTTCAACGTTTCGCGGAGAAGATGCGTTCTCGTCAGCAGGAGGAAGAGGAAACGTTGGATAGGATGAATGACCAAGTTATGGCCCTAATCCGCGACGCCCAGCTGGCACTGGTCACAGAGGTCGAAGTTCTCTCACAAAACACACTCTCCCTTTAGCTTTGTCAGAGACTGTCATTGCGTTTCAAAGTGGCATGTGATTTGCTTGTTACCCCAATTCCGGTCATTTGATGTAACTCGGATTGTATGATTGAGACTGTCTTGGGTTAATGTCCTGGCATTGATGCGATTGTGGCCCATAACGCAGACTGTGAATCCGTGTACTACATCAAGAATATGCCTAATCTTCTCAAGGCTGTCTACTACTATGATGCATGAGAATTGGTAAATTGATAAAGCGGTAAGCATGCTGTGAGCAGTCATTCCATCGCGAAGTCGGAAACCCAAGCCAACTTGATTAGAAATGTGTGCGTCGGAACTGACCTAAAATCATTCAAAAATACCGTCGGCTTCCACTCAGGCAGATCGCGAGAGATTGACCTTCGAAAATTGCCGCAACAAACGCCAGCTGACTAGGTTGCAGCAACTACCACTTCTTGCAAGTGCTCACGATGACTGATGCTTGACAGCAGGCAGAACAGCAGTTAAATGCAGATCGAGGAGCGACGTGTCGAGCTAGATGCATTTCTTGGCGGAGGCCTGTTATTCATTTGCTGCCGAGGTTACGAGCTTTTGAGTACGCTGCCTGTGAGTCCCCGCGATGACGTTCGGCGGGTTTGGGTCTGTGAGTTTGATAGCCTTTTGTAACGGTTTCGTAACGGCTAGACAATTCATTGTAAGTTACTGTACCGCAAATGAAATTTTAACTCATCTAGTTGGATATGACCAGTTTTATTGGCTTATATGGTTTTTAAAAACAAAATGTTTGCAAAATTTGAGTTTACGATTGCGTATCGTAAGCACCCACCATATACCAATTAAGTACAATGATGGCAAGCTCTTCAACTAGCTCTCTGGGTCTGGAACTCGGCACTCATCACACTGATTGAAGTCTCGCCAAATCTTTCCAAGATGAACAGTTTCAGCCGCAATTTTATTAGGTGCATACTCGGGCACTCGTACGATGATCACGATGCGGGCTGCAGTCGTAGACTTGCCTAACCAGGCAGGCAATAGGGCGACAAGCGATGCGGTTGGTTGCGCGTTGTTGGATTGAGGGGTAACGATATCGAAGTTGTAGCCCACGCAGCTCAGGCAGCGAGGGAGCTGTTGCGGCTCTGATAGGAACCGAATGTATACAAATGTCGGCCATGATGCCAAATTCCGCACTGTCGAGGTTCAATTCAGACATCTACCTGAGTAGCCACTCTCCTCGATTCGAAGCAAAGCGACAAACATGAGCCGCGCCGGATCTGGTTCAGCCATAAACCCACCACCATCTCTCTTTCCTCAAGATGCGACCGTTAAGGTCCAAATTGACCCTAAGTTGCCACCTCAGGAACGACTGAACAGGTTCTGGAAATCATTTACCCAGAAGAGTCCTGGGAAAGTTCATCGCGTTCTCCCAGAAAGCCCTCACTCGAAGAAACTCGCTACTGGTAGTGCTGCTGCCAAGAAACCGTCCTCGGCAGTGCCCCGATCGTCGTCCGCGCAAGCTGGGAAGTCCTACGAGCAAGCTCGGCAAGAATGCATCCGATCCGTGGAGCGCATTGTGCGCGAATGCAAGCGCACGAATCAGAAGTACACGGATCCCTATTTTGACATCGAGCTTGATCTGAAGACGGGGAGGAGGGACTTTCTGGATGGATTGGGTCAGGACGTCGATGATAACAATTTCAGGCCCCGGGGCGTAAAGAGGGTTGCTGTATGTTTCCTCAAAGCTTCTCTTGTATGTTCAATGGATCAATTGCTAACTGTGATTGCCAGGATATTTTTGAGAAACCGCAATTTTTTATCAATGGCCCGACGGCCGGCGATGTCAGACAGGGCGCGGCTGGTGACTGCTGGTTCCTGGCAGCGCTGTGCACATTGAGCGATGAATTGATCAATCGAATCTGTGTTGCGCGGAATGAGCAGGTAGGCGTGTACGGCTTCGTGTTCTATCGAGGTATGTCTCTTCCGACACATTAAATGGCCAAATTATACGCTTAGCTCTTCATTTAGACGGTGAATGGCAGCAATGCATCATTGACGACAAGCTGTACCTCCGGGCTGCCGACTATGACGAGTCAGTCGAGGAGCGACCCTTGTGGGACGATCTCGCCCGCCGCAATGCCGAGGAAGAATACCGCAAAGCCTGGCAGACGGGGTCGCGCGCGCTATACTTTGCGCAATGCGCGGATGAGAACGAGACGTGGCTGCCATTATTAGAGAAGGCATTTGCCAAAGCGCATGGCGATTATTCCGCTATCGAGGGAGGTTTTGTTGGGTAAGCGAGCTACCTCCAAAGCAAATGGGACGAGTGATTTGACCAGCATATAGCGAAGCCGTTGAAGATCTCACCGGCGGTGTTACAACGGAAATCTTGTCATCCAACATTCTGGATAAAGACAAATTTTGGGAAGAACTCTTGAAATCCAACAAAGAATTTCTGTTCGGCTGCTCCACGGGAATATATGCGGATTGGCTGGGCCCTTTCTTAAATAGGCCGAAGGAACGCAAGGGTATTATTGAGGGACATGCATATTCCATTATGGAAGCTCGGGAGGTCAACGGCGTCCGCCTGCTTAAAGTGAGGTGAGTTCTGAACACTCAATATCTAGCAACGAACTGCTGAGTATATAAGGAATCCTTGGGGCCAGACAGAGTGGAAGGGACCTTGGAGCGACGGGTCTGAACAATGGACTCCCGAATGGATGCAAATCCTTGGCCACAAGTTTGGAAACGACGGTGTAAGCATCTACCTTTTCTCCAATGAACTGGTCCATGCTGATGACCGGGCACCGGGAAACGCAGGTATTTTGGATCTCATACGAAGATCTGCTGAAAAAGTACCAACATTTCGACCGGACACGACTGTTCGGTCCTGACTGGACTGTGACGCAGCAATGGACCAGCGTGAGCGTTCCCTGGTCGAGCGAGTACCTTGACACACTCTTCGAAATTGAGCTCACCAAGGCTGGCCAAGTGATCATAGTCCTCACGCAGGTAAGTATTCAGTCCAAAAAAAAAACATTGCAATGGCCGTTGCTCATTGGGTAGCTCGACGACCGGTACTTCCAAGGCCTACAAGGCGAATACAGCTTCCGGCTTCAATTTCGGCTGGAAAAGGAAGGCAAAGAGGAGTACATTGTGCGCAACACCCCGACATACATGATGAGACGGTCTGTCAGCACGGACATCGAGTTGGAACCGGGGAAGTACCTTGTGCGGGTCAAGATCATCGCCTACCGGCATGGCCCCAGAAGCACGGAGGAAGCGGTTCAGGATTATGCAACCTCGAGACGAGAGAAACTCATCCAGATTGGACGATCCTACGACCTAGCGCATGCTAAGGTTCCTGATCTCGCAGCCAAGAAACAGAACGGGATTCAGCGCCGGGCCACGGAGGAGACTGAGAAGAGCGAAAAAGCCCCCACTGTGGTCAAGGAGGCACATGAACAGAAGAAAAACGGTGCTGACATCAAATGCAAGGGCAAGGGCAAAAGTGAAGAAACCGAAGAGAATGAATGGGAAACTGGAGGTGAAACGGACGACGAGGAGGCGGATGGTGACGACGATAATCAAAGCTCCGACGAGGATGCGTCACAGCCGCCAAGCGATGATGGCAGCGAGTCTGAAGCCTCCAACAATAACGAATCTGAGCAGCTGTGGAATGCAGTCTGTGTGGTTGGCCTCAAGGTTTATTCCAAGGATTCGGAGTTGTCTCTGCGCGTCGTTAAGCCAGTGGAGGAGGCAGAGTTGGATCGTGACGACCCGGCATTGTTTGTCAGTGAATAAGCCTACTGAGGCTGCTCGACAGGAGAAACACGTTATGTATCGCTCAACTGGGTTTCATTTTGAATGCATTCCCCAAAATCCTGGATATAAAAACAGTCGCAATCGAACCCTAAACACCGTCTCACGACTTTTGCTCCAGATCTAATAATAAACTCAGGGGTATCATGCTCATCATAAACTCCAAACATCAAAACATCGAACTCTTCTTTTTCGTAAGTTTGTTTTCGGTACTGTCAGACCGCAAAAATCCAAAGATACTACGCCTCTCCTTCGGAGACGTGCTCTGTGGCCGCGTTCCTCCAGGTGCTGGCGTGCTTTGTTGCGGCAAGAATGCCACCGACTGCGTCCGGTGATGCTGCTGCTTGCCCGGAACCTGCAAATAATGTGACCCAGTCTGCTGGGATGGTTTGTTTTGATAATAACGCGCGCTCTGATTTTGATTCGGTCGCGGCGGCATGGGCGGAGGCTGTGATAGGCGTCGTTGTTGACGAAGCTTCTGCTCCTCCTTCCCGTACAATTTGCGGAGCCGCTCGGTCTCCTTCTCGATTTCCTCTTTCCGCCGGCGCGCTTCCTTTTCCTCCTTCTTGAGGAGCTCCATCGTTTTTTTCTCTGCTTCCTTTTCGCGCTTCAGTCTCTCGCGTCTCTCTGCCTCTTCCTGCTGTCTTAATCGTGCCTGCTCGGCTTCAGTTTCCTTTTCGGAGGCGGACGGGATAGTTACGCGAGGTCGTTGGGGTTTGTCCGACTGGCCATTAGCAATGGCATAGTTGGCCGACGCTGTGGTTGTCTCAGGGAGGGCTGGCGGTTTCGACGATGTGGGCGATGATTTCACATCAACCAAGTTGAAGGCTTCCTTGGGAGGGGTGAAATACACGTCGCGGATAACTACGGCGCACAGGAGCAATACTACCTCCAGTCCCTTGAAGTCCTGCATCTCCACCCGGGAGAGGTTCGGCTCGTACAAGGTTAATTCCTTAAAGGACCGGAAGATCGAAACAGTAATGTCTGGCTCCTTGCTTTTCTTCTTGCCGTCCGGTGTTGTCGACTTTCCGGATAAGTAACAAGCAAAGTCTCTGGATAGACTGCCATCCTTCCGCCAGGTGAACTTGAGCTTGGGCGTAATATCTGACGTCGCGGGGTCACTTTGTGACTGGTCAAGCGTAGAGTTGGAGGGCATCCGGAAGGAGCGTTGAGGCATCTCAAACATCCATGACGGCTGGGAGTTCCAGGTCTTGGGCTTGTAGTGAACCTCAACGTCCAGATCAGGATTGTAGAGACGTATAGTAAATTTTGCCGGCAGAATGGGTTCGGAAGGTGGAACACCGCCATTCTGGCGGATAGCTTCGGCAGATAGATTGGGCTGCGTCCATTCTGGAATAATCAAAGTCTCGCCGTAGAGCGCGTCCGGAACATAGGCGTCGTATATCGCGGCAGCATAGCGGTTCCTTGCATTGGGCTGGGAAGCATCGAGGCGACGGAGGCTGTAAGCGGGTTCAGGTTCATTGCCGCGATGCGTGAAGAGGACGTTGGAAGCCTCCTTTTTGCTGCCGGACGCGAAGAAAAATGCTAGACTTTCGTATAAGCACTTATTCTGTTCTCAGGCTCCTATCAACCGAGCTTACTTGGAAAATTTTCGTCCAACATTGCGGCTTAGGATAGCTGCATGAATGAGATCAGGAAGGAGTTGGGAGATGGTATTAACCCTAGGCTAGAGTGCAGTTGAAAACGAGTGAACGGGTGAGAAGAACAGAGTAGTTATATCTTGAAGAAAACTGGGTACTACACTAATCGCGTTGTACTCCGCCACAGGTGTTGACCTTTTTGCTGGGCGTTTTATTGCAGATCTTGGCCTTCTTTTCCATCTGCTCGGTACTCGTACTCCGCCGCGTTCTTGGTTCCGTCTTGCGATCCTCCCTGGCCGATGCTGTTCCTTGACCAATTCGTCATAGTCCCATCACCCCACCTGCGAGAAATGGAATCACAACCTATTTTTAGGAAAACTATCCAGAGACTCTAAACTAGAATCAGCAGCTAACTACCATCTTTAAGATGCGAACTAACTGGATTTGGTTAGGCCAACCTAGATTAGGTTGGCCTCAAAACAAACCGGGTTGAGCCACGGGGGGTCACCATGTGATCACAATTTCGTTTCAGGGCTTCACAGGACCAGTTGTGCGTGAATCAATTCCTCAATTTTGTTCATGGATTCCTTGTTAATGCTTCACCTATTCACATCGGTCCATTTGTCGATTTTCTGTTCAACATAACCACCAGTAGTATGCACCAACTTTGGGGCACGGCAGCGGGCCAACTGAGAATCCGGTTGCCTAGCATTGAATGACGCACGACCCGACGAGTACCTGCTGATCAGGCTGCGAGATTTCCATGTTTCATGAATAATCTACATTCATTCTACATAACAACCTGATCATTATTTTTATTCGCCTATTAACTACTTCAGCTAGTGAATTATTTCGATGCTAGCTCAAAATCATCGTACCAGTCATCTATTTCAGCTCATCCATGTATAACTTCTATATACTGCGGCTGATCTCTATTACTCTATAGCAAGTCGTTGGCATCATACTAGAGGTCAGATATAGCATCTCAGGCCATGCCGACGTCTCAGACCCGCGCCCCATCGACTTCCTGGCCCTCAGGAACCCTAGCCTCGTCTCTGGGCTCTTCTTCAGTCCATGACATCAGTCCCTTCCGGTACCGAGCCAGCATTTCTTCACGCGAGAGTGGTTCGGGCGTTTGACCTCGGCGTTGTCGAGACTCGGGTGTCTCGACAAGCGTGGCGTCGTCGCCATCTTCGAGCGGCTTCCCCTCGATATCTTCCTTGTGAGGAGTATCGGAGAATTTGAAGGTGCGGTATTCGGTGTTGGTCCACCCGGTCCCTGACAATTAATTGTGAGTGGAATGTGTCTGTAACGGCCATGAAAGATTGCCCTACCCTGATAAGGACTGTAATCCTCCCAGTCTTCGGTGATGTAGTGCAGAATCCCACCATGGGTGACCAGAACGATCTCCTTCTCTGGACGAGATCTCAGCCAGCGCCGCACCTCACGGGCACGTTTCCGGAGTGCTCGCGGTGTTGGCGACCACTTCCCAGTCTAATCGGGATACATCATCAGCTTCATTCACATGGTTTATAGAATACGCCAATTTACCTTGCTGTTCCAACCATCCTGAACAAGGGACAAATCCACAGGAATCTTGTTCCCTTCGAACTCCTTCCTCAGGACTTCCGGATCGCTCCCAGTATCGCACGGCGCATCACTCGCTTCCTGCGCCTCGGGCAGACAGACGAGCTTCGTGTCAGGATGCGCCCGGAACACGGGTTCGAAGCCCAGGAGAGCCGTGTAGATTGTGCGGCGGATGGGCGACGCAACGACCAGCTCAACCTGCGAGTGGTAGGGAAAGTTCTTCTGCAAATCGGCACATTGCTGTTTGCCCAGGTCTGTAAGGTCCGGATCGCGCAGGGAGTGGTTCGCGGTGCTCAGATTATGATAGCCCTGTGCCAGACGGGGAAGAATATAAGCACGGATCGATGCTAGACTAGGGCGGGGTTGCGGGGAGATTTGGCTGCGATGACCGTAGGGACTATACCTGCGCGTGGCGGACTAGGTGGACGATTGGAGCCATTGGACGGATTCAAGCCCTCGCAAATATTCTCTACCTGTTGAACGATGTTGTCTTTGAAATTCAAATTTGATGCGTGGAAAAGGCTGAACAGTGACTCATTGCAATCTTTCCTGTAGATCCTGAAAGCTGAAACAGAGACATGAGTCACGAAATTACGAGAACATGGTGACTGATTTGGCAAACTCTGACAGCAAAAATCGTTACATCGTGGGCCACTAGATTACCTGGAATCTTGGTATGGAGCACGAGGGCGGGAGGATAACATAGATTCGCTGTCGACGTCAGAAAAATTCTGTTCTTCGGAGTTCATGCCGAACCCTGGGCTACCCAACATCTTCCAAACCCTAACCCTAGAGGAGCTGGCACGTGATTCGGTGACGACGACGACGACAACTGGTTGTCAAGCGAAGGAACTTCTTCAATTGCATCAAGCGTTCGGAACCGCAAATTCGTCAGAAAATTGAGCTTTCCGCCTGGAGATTTGAGTCGTCACCAGGTGTCGCCATGACAAACAACTGCACGATCTCGTCAAATACTCAGCTTCACATGTCTTTTGTGATAAATTGAAAGAAAGCCAGATATATACAGATCTCGAAATGTCTATTGATGCTCGCTGAGTTATATATGGTCCTATTTGCAATGTCCCGAAATGCCGAAATAGCCCTGTAAATCCCAGTGGACCAAGATACCGCCAGCTAACCCGTCTATGCAACGCCGAATCCCTGTGCATTTTCCAACGCTTTGTCAAGTTTCTCCTGCATTACCGCGCGGGACGAATATGCGGGGAGCAACAATCGACCAAAGCAAGTCAAGCTAGTCGGGAGACGCTGAGAACAAGCATTAGCAATGTCTCAAAGAGAAGAGGACTATTCAAGGAAGCTCACCTCATCGCCCTCGCCATTCTTCTGTATCACAAACATGATACTGGATACACCATTAACGGGCGCGCGGTCACATGCGGTAACAAATTCCAACAACCGAGCCTTCTTCTCCGGTGGATACTTCTTCACAATGTGCCAAAAGTCCTGCACCACAGGATGCCACCGGCCATAGCCACCTTCATACCGAGCATGTCGCTCTAATTCATCCATGTCAATTTCTTGAATACCTTCGATAACCGTCTTCAGTGCCTCCGGCGTGAAGATAGACAACGATGTCCGATCGAGGCATGTGTAAAAACCCCGTGCAAAAGCCTCATACTGCGGTCGGACCGATTTGTCTGTCAACCAGAAAATGTAGTCCTTCACAAATTGCTCGCGGTTATCGTTAGTGACCAGACGAGCCTCCTCTTGCTCTTGTGGAAACGGCGCGTCGAACGGAGCATTATACTCAACGCCCTTAAGGATACCGGGGCGGATCGACTCTCGCTCATCTTTTTTGCCCGACTCTTCATCGTAAATGCGGGCCCTACGGGCAGCCTCTGATCTCGAGTTGGAGCCTTCCGAGTTGATGCTTCGCGACCGATCCCCTGCTGAAGAGCGTTGAGGAACGGGCCACAGAGCATCTCGATCAACTCGTTCCATATCAACCGTTACGACCCGTCCAAAAACTTCAAAACTGAATTCGTACGTTCTCATGAACACGTCTCCGACGTCGCCATCGTCCCAGGACAGTAGTTCCTCAAGTCCCTGCGTCAACTCTGGCCAGCCATCGCGAATGTGATCTAGGTGCTTGACCTTGAGCCCAAGTAGCTTGCGATAGAATGCCACCGGGAAGTTCACAGGCAAAGTGAGCCCATTGTAGACCGCGAGTGACATGAGAAGTCCGAGTAGTTCATACTTGTACAACGGCTCCATGGAGAGTGGCTGAAACCATGTCATGTGGCTGCGGGGATCCACTGTAAACATCCCATACTCCGGAGACAATGCTTGGCCGAAAAGGACACGGAAGAACTCTTGCTGGACGCCTCCATGGTCGACACCCTCTTCTCCCTCGTTCATCCCCATTTGAACCTTCAGAGGCCGTAGCAGCTCGCGCTTCTCGCGGCGCCAAAGTTGATTCAATGCATCTGTGAGGATATTGTCACGTCGAACAACAAGGACCAGATGGGTCTTCGTAGACGTTGTAAGACGAGGAAGTATATCAGCCTCATAGAGCGGGATCGTGTTGGAAAAGGCCATCTTGTTCACGTGCTGGCTTGCTGTCACAGCTGTCTCGTAGGATTTGGACATTGTCGCATGATTCATCGCCCGGAAATACGTTACAAGCGCAGAAGGCGGGAACAGGAATGATGTCGACAACAGGTGAAGGGTCTTGTTATTTTGCGGTCTCGACAGCCACTCGACAGGCATTTCCATTGGATCAAGTCGTTCCGACAGAAACGCCGTGTGGAAATCTTCCGGTTCCAGTCCCAATCGCTTCCGCTCCTTGTACATCAGGGACAAGATCTGGACAGCACCGCCAGCGGCACTCGATCTAGACATCTCAGGCTTTCCGTCCCATTCCTTAAGGAGGAGCGTTCGGAGCCATTCGACAATGAGAGAGGGGGCCAGAAGAGACGCGCACTCCTGCCCATTTTGACCAGCTTGTTCGACCGCGAGCTTGTGATGGTAATGTAGATTGTCGAGAATTAGCTTTAGAGTACTGGGCTTTCGGAGTTCCTTGGATTCAGCCGCTGACGCGTTGCGCGCCTTGGATATTTCGTGAAACGCTTGTCGAGCGGTGAGACCTCGTACTAACCGATAAACAAGTCGCAAAGCAAGATCATGTTCAAATCTGTCAGTGACCTCGACAAGAGTTCTCGAGGAATCCAGGGACATCTTGCGTAATCCTGCGTCCGGTGAAACCATTCCCGCGGCCCGAATCTGACGGATGCTTCGCCATACTTGTGGGTCCAATCTCGGTAATGATGACACCAGCGCGAAAAGACTCACGGTCCCTATATGCGCTGCTTCCGCATCAGACAATGCCGCTGATGACCTAGCTAGATGGTGAGCGGTCGAGGAGGTTTGGGCGCGGCTCGCATGATATCTGGAGCCTTTGAGTGAGCTTGACAAATCATCTGGCGGAATGAAAAGGTTATCCAGAGCGTTCCATAAACTATTCCAGATGAGGTCGGATGGGCAGATCTCAAACAACTTGCGGAAGCTAGGCTCCACCGTAGCTAGGTCGACAGTTGATTGTCCATGATCATCATCAGAAGAACCTTGCACTGAATTCCTCCGAAACGACTGGAGCAGCTGGGAACTGCTGCTCAGACCATAGAACACACTCTGGGCGACGAAGGGAAAGACCTGCCGTTGACGCGCCGTCGCAAAATGCCATTCGGCGTCCTCGAGACCACCTTTTGAGTTCATGTCGTTCACTTCTTGTCTCCATTTATCGGCGGTGTCCTTATCTTCCACAAGTAGTTCGGACAAAGCATTGACGATATCACTCGAGAGATGCGTCACAGTTTGAACGGGGGTCGGCAAGCGCTGCAGCTCCTGAACGTCAGACCCGTCTCTCGTATGCGATGTCAACGGACTTGGCGGAAATCGTTCAACACTCTCCGTTTCGTCCACCGGCCGCCTTGGTTGCTGAGCATCTCTGAGCACTTTCGATCCGTCCCACGACACACGGCGATGTTTTGATTCCTTTTCCAAGCCGCGATGCTTCTGTGGACGGTGCTTTAATGCCGGTGGTGATGGAAGACCGCCTGGAGCCGCGAAGGCTGAGCTCAGCGACGGCTTCCTCGATGGTACTTGGTCAACAAAAGAGTTAGTATCGGCCCCTGACCGCGGCGACTGGCGCCATGGCTCCAGGTCTTCTAGAGACACCCGCTTAACAGGCTGACCAGGAAACTTCAGCTCCAACGCAGGCGGTTGGCGATGATCCGAGTGACTGGAAGGCGTGCGAACTCCATGGGGTGCTTTGACGTTGACAGATCTGCTAGTATTTTTCGTATGTCGCGGCGAGCTCTTCGAACCACTATCCCTTGCCTGCTTGGTTTCCGATGGGGTACAATCACGGGCATCCTCGGAAACAGGCCTTCTGGGCCGTCGAGAACTTGCCGATGCAGAGGCATCCGATGTGCTACGCCGAAGCGGAAGCCATTCCACCATTCGCAGCGACAGAGTATCAAAAAGGTTTTGCGTGAGCGATTTGGGATCTTTTGTTTTCTGGGCACTTGCTGCCGTGACCATTTCAGGGGTCTCTCTTTCTTGGTTGGTCGAGCCTGCGCACCGAGAAACGGCATCGTATTCTCGAGAACAATGAGTGTCTGACTGTTCCGAGGTTGATGTATCCAATTCGACATTCCCATCATTCCCGTTTCCTGGGGTGGCAGCGCGAACAGAGCTCGCAGCAGACGTTGGACATCGCCTTGATTGCCGAGAACGATCCGCGGCTCCAAACTCTGAAGATGACCTGGGAACATTGTGACAAAGTCCGCTTTCGGCATTATCTAAACTAGCCATATAACATGCCAACGTGCGAGCGCTTAGTTCGGTGTATCGTCGAAAAGGCCCGCCAGACACTCGTTTCTGGTAACTGAGACATGTCGGAGTGCGGCAGGCGGGGTTTTCACATCCGTAAAGAATCTGATGTTTGTACCTACGTAGTCCGTGCCGTTAGATGATATCTCATTGATCAACAGTTCCAGACATACTTTCGAACAAGGAGGTTGAACTGCCGTCGACGTTCCTCTCTGTGATATGCAAGCACCAAGCTGGGATCCGTGACATCCACCGTATTTCGAGCGATCACTTCGGGCGAGTTTGACGGTAGTTTTGATCTATGCAAAGTGCCTTTTCCCACCGACGCTGTCGTCTCATCGTCAACGCCTACCGAGCTATCGCGTAAACGCGTCATCTTAGAATGTGTATACGCATCGCGGCCTTCGAATATTTATGGGCGGATAGGCAAAGCGATATCGCCGACAGTCACGAGGAGAGAAGTTGTGAAGAGACAGTCGAAATGTCTGTGAGCCAGTTGTCTCTGCACGTACTCCGTACTGTATCCGAACCCGTCGTCATCTTCGGGGTCAGGGCTGCGGCTTGAGGCTGCGAAGAGGGATGACGCTTTTCCTGATGCGGTAAGCTGGATCCTATCGGATCGGCTGCATGTTTATCCAGTGCCTAACTTATCTTATCAAAATTTTCTGTGATTGGCTGAAACTTGATGAGTCATGTGACGTAATGTCCCCGCTGAACGCCACTCCGCCGAAAAAGTGTGCTTATTTAATCGGGCATTATTAATTGTTAGTCACCAAGCGACATGTTTTTCGAGGGCTAGGAGCTGATTTTCTTGATGATCGTGCCATAAAAGCCCCGTCTTACCTCTGGAATTGTCCCGAATTGAATCGGGCAGGTCATAAAACAGCACCTGTGGTAGTAGTGGATTCACGAACATCACGATCTTGCAACCCTTCTTTTCTTGACACACGACAAAATGGCTTCCGCCGCAGAGTCACTTCCCTACACTTGCAACGCATGCCTCGTTGCATTCCGGAGCAGCGAAGCACAGCGGGCGCACATGCGAAGAGACTGGCAGTACGTACTTGGGTACCAAATCAATGGATAGGAAACGAATCACTGACTTGTCACAGTTTGTACAACGTCAAACGCCGTGTCGCTTCTCTCCCGCCAGTATCTCAGGAAGTCTTCACGGAAAAGGTCCTTGCCGCTAAAGCTACGTCGTCTGCCGCCGCCGCAAAAGCTTCGTACGAGAGAACTTGCGTGGCATGCCAGAAGACGTTCTATAGCGAGAATTCGTACCAAAACCATGTCCGAAGCTCCAAGCATAGGTCTCGTGAAGCTGCGCTGAAGAAGAAGGGAGCTCTTGCCGACGACGCATCCTCCGTGATGAGCTCCGCCTTTTCGCTTGGAGATCCTGTCAACCAATCCGTTTCCGGTGACACAGAGTCAACTGTATCGGGCGTTACCAGCAAAGTGGAGGACATCAAGGTTTCAGAGAATGGTGCTGGTAAAAAAGAGGAATCATCGGTAGCGGATGATGAAAACGAGGAAGAATACCCCACGTCAAGATGTCTTTTCTGTCTAGAACATGCAGCCGATCTCCAGGCCAACGTTGAGCACATGTTCAAGGCACATGGCATGTTCATTCCGGAGAGGGAATATTTGGTTGATTTGGAAGGTCTTATAAAGTATCTGCACGCGAAGATCACGCAAAACTACGAATGCCTCTACTGTCATGCAATTCGGGGGAACGCGGAGGGTGTCCGGACTCACATGCGCGACAAGGGCCACTGCATGATCGGCTTCGACTCGGAAGAGGAGCAGATTGAAATCGGTCAGTTCTACGACTTCCGAAGCACATATTCGGACGAGGACGAGGATGAGGACGAGTCTGCCGAAAACGACGGCGGAGTGCCGGTTGATGATGACGACGACGGGTGGGAAACGGAGGACAGTTCAGCAACATCTGTAGAAGCGGACGACGACAAGCCATACAAGGGCCCCAAGCCAATCTATGTCTCCGATTTCGAGCTGCACCTGCCATCGGGACGCAGTGTGGGTCACCGGTCTCTTGCCAGATACTATAGGCAGAACCTACATAACTACCCGACACCAGAGGAGCGAGCTAGCCGCCAGCTGGCCATTGAGAACGGCACCGCCGAACCCGAAGATCAGAAACAGAACCGTAATCACAATCGTGCGGTTATTTCCCGAGCCAACGGTGGTCTCGGCATGTTGGGTGCGACAACGCAGCAGAAGCGGGAAGCGCTGGCCAACGAACGGCGAGAACGTACTCGTGCTCAGCGAGAAGAGCAGAAATACACCGCCAAGGTGAACCGTCGGGCAAATAACCAAAAACACTACCGGGTAAGTTTTCCCTTTTCCATGCCTGCAGATTGCTCGGTGCTAACTCCATTCGATAGGATCCTCTCCTCCAGTGACCAGTTTCTTTCGATTATTCCGTTTGGTGTCGAGTCACGAATTATGAATCTGCGATAGGGTTGGTCTTCTGTGGAATATCTGTGGTGAATGACAAGGATAGACGTTCGAGGCCATAATGCTAGGCTTCCAAAAGTGCCCTTCCGGCAGTCATCAGTTATGACTAGTAATCATCAGGTTTTATGTGGCTATAGTGTAAAATCTAAGCAACATGAAGCCACTATATCGCGGTCAATTTTTAAACACTATTCATCATTCCCTCAAACTGTCCTGTCTGATTATACAGGCGCCGTTAACCCAGACCTTTTACGATTTCAGCAAGCACATTATTGACCTTACTCCTTAGAACTTCCTGCCAAATTCATTGCCGCACTGACGCATGCCAGATGGCTGAAGGCTTGAGGGAAGTTACCCATGGCCTCACCACTGATGGCGACTTCTTCAGAGAAGATGCCCAAGTGGTTGGCAAAGGAGAGCACATTATCGAAGTGGGCAATGGCCATCTTGCGGATATCCGAACCGTCGATATCGCCGGGGAGTTGTTTCACGAAGCGAGAAGCCTATCCAGGTCCGAGATGTGAGATTCTCGTGTCTTCTTAGACAATTGAAGAAGGGAAACCTACGCGGAACATGGCTTCGATAGTCCAAAAAGTGACCATGATGAAGGCGCCCTCGCGACCTCCCACGCCTAGTATCGAAAAGTTAGCAGCACAATTCGATTCGGAAAGGAAGAAAAGATCTCACCATCGTGGGCTTTGGTATGGTCATATCGGAAGACCATTCTTGCGCTCGTCAGGCCTATTTTCTCCGGCGGCTGCAGAACTTTCCTCAAGGTGTTGAGGAACCGCGCATCGTTGGGTTCGACGAAGAACACCAACGGCGCAATCATCAACGCGGCATCGACGACGTTAGAATTCTCATAGCTCTGTACAAAGAACCCTTGTTCTTTGTTGTACCCGCGATCCATGATCTCGTCATATAGCTCGTCACGGACGCGTGTCCACTCCAGGCGATCCGGACAGGGCAGAGTGGATCGTTTGTCGGCCAGGCGAACTGCGCGATCCAGCGCCACCCATAGCAGCATCTTCGAATAGACAAAGTGCTGCGGTTTACCACGTACTTCCCAAATAGACATGTCTGGCTCGTCACGAACGCTGATTACATAGTTGACCATGCGTCGGATTGCTAACCATTGCTCGTACTGAATCGGCTTCCCGTACTTGTTGTACAGGTAGATGCTGTCGAGCAGCTCACCGTAGATATCCAGCTGAGTGTGAAAAGCGGCCGCGTTGCCGATACGCACCGGGCGACTACCACGGTAACCGTCCAGATGATCGAGAGTAATTTCCGGTATTTCGTAGTCACCTCGGATTGTAAACATGATGGGTAAGAATGGCCGTTGCTGCTCCAAGAGAGACTGGCCGTTTGTAATCGGGAAGATACGGTCGAATATAAACGATATATATGCTTCGGCTTCTTCGTCGTAACCATTTTTGAGAAACACGTAGAGAGTGAATGACGTATCCCGAACCCATGAATAGCGGTAATCCCAGTTTCGTGCACCGCCTATGTTTTCTGGCAATGAGAATGTCGGCGCCGCTATGACAGCTCCCGTCGGCTTGTAGGTGAGCAGTTTGAGAACGAGCAGGCTCCGCTCGACTTGCTCGCGATAATGGCCTCGGAAGGTGCATCGATGGGTCCACTCCGTCCAATATTCAAAGGTCTCCTCCTCCAAACGTTGGAGATAATAGCCCATCTGATTTGTTGCGGGAATCGTCTTTTCCGGACTGTGCAGAATGAAGGTGATGGTTTGACCTTCCTCGACACGCACGCGAGCTTCCACGCCCTGGCCAAGGTGTCCGGGCCGCTCCACTAGTTTGGACGTAGCCTTGGGCTGTTGTCGGCTTTCAGCTTTATTGTCAAAGAATATATCTACCTGTAACCGCTCTTCGGCGCTGTCGAAAAAGATTGTCTGGAATCTACGGTTGTCGGTGTCGTCACTCAAATCGGCCCGGGTCGTATGGCCATCTCGCGCGTAGTTGAATGCAGGGAATATTTCGATCACCACATCCATGCCCCCTCGACCGCATTCCAATTTCCTGATAATGCCGGAGTGCCGAGCCCCTGACTTCCATTTATTCCCACCCGGCTCGGTACAGGGACAATATCCCGACAAGTGCCGATCTGCCTGCGGCGTCTTCTTGTTGGCCACTGGGAAGTAGTCGACGAGATTGATGACACCTTCTTCATGAATCCATCTCGTTTCTAGCATGTTCGTGTACGGCAGATATCTCTGCTTGCTGATGGGAGTCTCCCCGTTTTGCGTGATGGCTGTGATACTAAAGTGACCTCCTTTATGCTTGTCCAAGAGCCGACAGAAGACGGTCGGCGAATCGAAGACCGGCCAACACATGAAATCCAGGCTTCCATCCTTGCTGATGAGAGCCGCCGTGTGCATGTCACCAATGATGCCATAGTCTTCGATGGCCCGATATCCGTAGGACTCCATGGCGCTGTACGATTAAAGAAATGGATCGTATATTCGCAGCAGACTGGGGAACAATCAATCCGGAGTGAACTGTCTGGACGGACCGGAGTGTGATCCCCATCTTCTCTATAAAGGAATGGCGGGTGTAACTCGCTACATGCTCTCCCGACGACGAGGACATGGCGTCATCAACAGCATCGCGACGATTGCTGTTACGAGTCTCCAAAGGGAACATCCCACATGTTCCCTTGAAAAGAGAGTCCGTTCATGTCGAATCGCGACGGGATCCGCAGCGTCGTGCACCCATTGACTTTGACGAGAACCACCCCAGCACCATCATTGTTCTCCCGCCATCCCGAGGAACAGGCCTGAAGAGCCATTGGAAGCCATAGGAACTGGATTCCTTGTGCTGCTGAGCGATCGGACTT
Source organism: Thermomyces lanuginosus (assembly GCF_041956635.1). Lineage (NCBI taxonomy): Eukaryota > Fungi > Ascomycota > Eurotiomycetes > Eurotiales > Trichocomaceae > Thermomyces > Thermomyces lanuginosus. Next base: position 13,284 of record NW_027192335.1, on the reverse strand, counting down.
TAGTTCCTGAGGATGGGCCTGGATTCAGAGTAAGCCATTGGATCTGAGAATGGACCTGAGTTTATTCGTGGACTTGGCTAGGAATAAATCGAGAATTTATAAACTTTCTCACAGAATTACGGGCAATCTGTCCGATGCGAGAATGTACATACCTGTCCTCATTTTGATTTAGGAATTTGGTTACCGAAGAATTGATCCAAGACTACCAAGACTCTCTGTTTACCTGCTTTGGGTTACTTGTAAATAGCCATAGCCGCAGCTTAGGTTCAGCTTGGAGCCTATTTACGGCCATGAAGTACGGGGTAAAGAAATGCTAATCTGTTGCATGCTAAGACCCATCGTCTCTATTCCAAACAAGGATTTCATTCCTTTTGTTGGTTTCTTTGTGTTCTCGTCTCTCATTCTCATTCGCATTCGCTTGTTGTTTCCATTCCGTACCGTGTTGAAATCAGTTGAATCGTCCTGACGTCAGCGGTCAATCCGTTCCGAGTCGCCTCTGTTCCCCCTGTCGGCCCCGTCTGCGTGTGCTGGAAGCCGTAGCCAGTCGGAGCTAGTCACTGGCGGCGTTGAATCCGACGTCCCGTCCTCGGTGGATGGAACCCGATGCTGGGCCCTTGAATTTGTCTGCCGAATGCCGTCACGGCAATGGTTTTACCGAATCACACCGCAGGTTCGAGCCACAGGCGGCGCAGCTCAACCCTCGCAGGCCAAGTGCAGCCGCCTCGAACGGGCCCGGCGCCTGCAGCGCCGGATGGAGCGTATTCAAACGTCCGCGACCATAGTTTGCGCCCGGAGGAACAGTCACCGATCCCCGAAGCAGATACCGACGCTTCCGACTTGTCCTCCCTGGCAGAGTCCAGTGCGGGATCGAGCCACGATGTATCCGACGGCGACGACGAAGAGACTGGTTTGACAGCGAAGCAGAGGAAACGGCAAAGACGTCGACGGAAGAAGCGAAGGAGGCGTCTGGATGCGCAGGTGGGAATTGTAGGGGCTCTCAAGTCACGTCTTTCGCCGGATCTGGGTGTTGCATTGGAGCTGCTCATCAACGCCGGATTTATCTCCCTCTGGTACCTGTTTTCGCTGGCGATATCTTTGGTGAGTGTCGGATTCATCAGCATCGAACGGCGTCGTGGCTGACTTGTTCAACAGTACAACAAATGGATGTTCTCGGACGACACGGTGGTCTTCCCTTTCCCTCTATTCTCGACCAGTCTGCATATGCTGGTCCAATTCACTCTCTCCGCGCTTTTACTCTATGTGTTTCCCTCATTGCGGCCTTGGTCGACGCTCGCAGGGCTGCGAAATGCGGATACTATCATGACTAAATTCTTCTATGTAACACGCCTTGTCCCGTGTGGCACGGCGACGTCGCTCGATGTTGGCTTGGGGAACATGTCGCTCAAGTACATCACGCTTACGTTTCTGACAATGTGCAAGTCGTCCTCCCTGGGATTTGTTCTCCTCTTTGCCTTTTTGTTCGGCCTGGAGCAACCATCCTGGAAATTGGTCCTGATCATTGCCACGTTGGCGGTTGGGGTGGTCATGATGGCGGCGGGCGAAACAGCGTTCAACCTTCTTGGCTTCTTCCTAGTGATCGCATCAGCCTTCTTTTCGGGGTTTCGCTGGGCCTTGACCCAGATCTTGCTATTGCATCATCCGGCAACTTCCAATCCTTTCTCGACGCTTCTCTTCCTGACTCCGGTCATGTTTATCACCCTTCTCGGAATTGCGCTGGTCGTGGAAGGGCCTGCCCAGATCAATGACGGCATCATCGCATTGGCGGATGCGCGTGGCTGGTTTATGGGTCTGTTGCTACTCATTGTGCCAGGTGTGCTGGCGTTCTGCATGATATCGGCCGAGTTTGCGCTGCTGAAACGGTCCTCGGTGGTCACGTTGAGTGTATGCGGAATCTTCAAGGAGGTCGTGACAATCACCGCTGCAGGTATTGTCTTTGATGACAAGCTGACCGCGATAAATGTCACTGGCCTCATCGTCACCATCGCCAGCATTAGCGCCTATAATTACCTGAAGATATCGAAGATGCGGAGAGAGGCTCGCAAGAATGCCGAGCCACTCCCAGACGAGGAATACGGCATCTCACTGCTGCAGCCGGAGACCGTTGAACTCGACCACCAGAGTCACCGGCGGGCTCTCAGTTTGAGCGGTGCAGAAGCTCGTCGCGAGTACTTGTCGGGGTCTGGCGATGCGCCGGAGAGTTCGCCTTTGATCAGAGAGGAAGAAGAGGAAGACATTCCCAAGGTCAATCTCACTGCTAGTGAAGCCAGCCGATAATACTAGGTCCTATATCGATTTGAGTTGGAGAGGTCTATATTATACCCCTTTGCATAGTTGTGTTGCCACCCTATACACCTGTTATATATAGGCCCGAAATAACCGACTTTTGTTCCATCAGTATCCTCGCTAGAATATGAATATGCCACAACTAATATACAAAGACCTCGAGAAGTTCAATCTTCCCCGCTTGAGTTTGCGGAATCGGATTCTGCATCCTTTCTCCTTTTGCCACGTTTCTTTGTCCCCTTGGCCCCAAACATCTCATCCAGCTTGCGCTGATTCTTCTCTCTTGCCTTGGTCTCCGCAGCTGATTTCCGCTCGCATTGACTTTGAATTCTCTCCCTTTCAGCGCGTCCCTCCTCGGACAACTTGGCCTCCATGGCTCGGAACTCAGCGCTCTCCGGGTCCATGCCAATCAGCGACTCGAGGAGTTTGATTTCCCGCGCCCAGATAGACTTGTCCTCAACAGTGCGCTGCAACTTCTTCGTTGCCTTTGGCTTCTTATTCCCGTGCTGCTTTTTTCGAACCGGCGAGGAGTTTTTCTCGATATCTGATCCGGTATCAGAGGCATCAGCAGCAGCGGCGTCCTCCGCCGCCGCTGTTTTATTTGTGCTCGGAGACACGGGACGGTCGATAGGAGTTTCAAGAATCATTGGTAGATCATGGAATCGCTTCTCATTCATAACGTTGTGGAATGCACGTAGTCCTAGAAAACCTGTGCCAATGTTTGCGTGGAGGTCACGTTTACTCCCTCGGGGCGCTTTGGAGTCGTTCAGGTGCAGCGCGCGAAGATACTTGAGACCAATCTTCTCCTCGAATTCAGTCATAAACGCACGGAATCCTTCAGGAGAGACCAGGTCATAGCCATAGGCAAAGCTATGACAGGTGTCGATGCAAACCCCTATGCGCGAGTGGTACTCTTCTGGAATCTGCGAGATCACGGCTCCTAGTTCGGACAGGGGGCCTCCTATTGTAGAGCCTTGGCCACACATAGTTTCCAAGACAGGCGTCACAGTTGATGTAGCAGCGAGCGCCTTGGTTAAGGCTTTGGCCAGCCGCGTGATGGCCGCCTCTCTACTGCCTTGTCCTGAGGCGCCGGGGCTGGTTCGATTGTCAACCACGAAGAATAATAATGTCGGGTTTTCGGACATACTGAAAATTGTATAGCCTAATCCCCAGCTTCTCACACCGTTGCAAGTCGTCTAGAAATGAGTCGAAGGCCTGCTTCGCTTTTGCTTCATCTTCTTGGGCGAGATTCACAAGGTACGAGCCGTGAGGAAGGATATGCCTGGCATTTGTCAATCAATCAATGCACTCACAATTGCACTATTTGTGGATCGTACTTTGTCGCATCATACTGATGATCGAGACAGTACTGTCGGAAATTATCCCGATGCTCGTCCTGCAACGGCGGATTGTCCCATTTTCGCTGGGACTTAAGGAATAGAGCAAATGCATTCCCACTACACGTAGATGTCAATAATACAAAATCATAATCTGACGCGAAGGAGACTTATGTACCCAATATGAACACTGTTGGTGACAGCATTATGGACTCCTGAATGTCCAAAACGGCGATTCTCAGCTTACATACACCGGGATATACGTCTCGGCAGGACAAACCTTTGGCGGCACTGACATGTGCCCCGACAAACATTTGCAGACCTTTGGTCCGCGCGGCCAGCGGTACCATCTCTACTTCTTCCTCCTTGACGTTGCGTTTCCTTTTGACTTTTTCCGTGATGGTGATCTGTTCTTCCTCCTCCTCCTCTTCGTCTTGCGCTTTTGTCTTGACTAGGGCGTCGTCATCCGCTTTGGCTTCATCGGAGTAAGAAATCTGCTTCTTCTTGGTCGGCCGAACAGATCGTGTTGACGTCGTACTGTTCTCCTTTTCCACTTTCACGTCCGTTGTTTTCAACGCGCCATTCGAGTGATTGATTTCCCTGGCGAGGGTTTTCTTTGCTGATTCCTTTGTTACTGCGGTATCTGTGTTGCTGGTTGATCTGATTCTTTTACTTCGTCTGAGAGAAGGCGAATTGTCCTGAGATCTTTTCCTGTTGCTGTTCTGAAGAGCCTCTTCCCCGTCAATGGCTGCACGACTTTCGCGATTTCGCACAGGCATTGCAATAACGGCCGGCCGGAATCAATATGCACGCTAGTGGCCTAGCTGAGAAGAAACAGTCATTAGTAAAGTCCGTACAATGGTCCGTTTGTCCACGCCGGCGATCGAGAATCGAGTCGTTCGCGACTCGCATAGCCGCGCAAGCCTTACATGTGACTCGGAAGGATCACGTGTCTGGTTGCCAGGCCAACCACTAGCGTCAGCCATATCCGGCCAAAATAAGCTCTGACAACACTGCCCCAAAGTCCACAACAGCTTCAGAGCACGCATGGGCTTTTGATCTCTTCCTTTGTCATGCGGACCAGCGATTGAAGAGTATTAAACGGTGTCAACATGCCAGCTTCGGAGGATCTCATCAACTTCGACGTCATTGAATCACAAAAAGAAAACATCCAATCGCTGCCGGGTGGACGTTCAGCGAAAGCCCTTGCACAGATTTTCTCATCTGGAAGCAAAGGCGATAAATACGCATCACCATCGCCAAATGACACCAGAACACTCAACGATGCAATCAAAGAGGAGTACGAGGCGGAGCTACGCGCCAGCGCTGATCATGACGACCCTCTGGACATTTATGACAGATATGTCAAGTGGACGATGAATGCCTATCCGTCCGCACAAGCCACTGCAGAGTCCGGTCTCCTTCCTCTGCTAGAACGAGCAACGAAAGCGTTTCTAAACTCTTCACATTATCGAAACGACCCGAGATACCTGAAGTTGTGGCTTCACTACATCAGACTCTTCTCCGACGCTCCTCGCGAAACGTTCACTTTCCTCGCACGACATCGCGTGGGTGAGGAACTTGCTCTGTTTTACGAAGAATACGCGGCATACCTCGAGAGTGTTGGTCGATGGACACAAGCAGAGGAAGTTTACCACCTCGGCTTGCAGCGCGAAGCCCGACCACAGGAGCGCTTGCTGCGGAAGTTCAACGAGTTCCAAGAGCGATTGAAGCAACGACCCGAAGACAGCAACGGCCCGTCATCCCCCGCCCTTCCCACAGTCCGACCTGCTCTGGCGACAAAAGTAGATCCCTTTGCATCAGCACGAGTGCCATCCGACCCGCAAGGACCACGTTCCAGAGGAATTGGGGGTGGGAGCACGACAACGACAAAATCGGGAAAGCCGAAAATGGCGATTTATTCTGATGCGGACGCGTCAAACCAGAGGCAACCTGCCGTCAGCGCCCAATCAAAAGGGTGGGAAAATATCGGGTCACTGCGAGATCGCCGAAAGGAAAACACGATGGAGCCACGGCCGTGGGTCGGCGAGACGCTGAAAACGGAGAAGAAAGTTGCAAAGCCTGCAAAGATGACTATCTATCGGGACGAGGTGAGTAGCGAGCTGGTTTCAATTCCCCCTTTCAATTCCAAATATTTACGCCCACAGGACTAATTGGTGGCATGGCACGATTGGCGTGTGATATTGGTGTAATCAGTCACAATCAAATGCACATCATCAATCGCAAGTCCAACAAGTATCTAGCATTGGCCACGAACACCGCGTAAGAGAGGCTATCAATCCAAAGACTGGTAGGAGAGAGCGTGTTTTTGTGGACCTAGATGCGGTATATCCAGATCGCCATGATCCGACATACGAGGTCAGTTTTGAGGAGTTGCGAGCTGCGAAGCGTGGATGGCTACATAAAGACTGGAGCAAGAAAGAAGCACTGAAAGAGATTCCGGACAATGCTGCTGGCCGATCTGCATCCGCACGCGGTCAGAAGCATCGCGCTGCTCCCTCTGATAAGGAACAGGATGATTTGACTGACAGAACATTGGATGGGTCGGAGGAAGCTCGAGAGAGAAGAGGAGGAAAGGCCAAAAAGATTAAGATGATGGAGATTAACGAGACACAGACGAGTAAGTGAATAACCAGAGATGTCGGAAATCAAGCTAATGGCTTCAGTCAAAACCAACTTTGACTCTCCAGCGGGTTCCAAGATCAAACGCAAGAGTACCTCGGAGCCGACGATGACGTTCCACACCCGGGCTGCCACCGATGAGATCTACAGCATCTTCAACCAGCCGCTCAAGGCGGAAATGGCACACTCGGATCGTAGAGACAGCCTACTTGAAAGCGAGTATGAGGATGATGACTACACCAGTGCCGGGGAAAGTACAGCGACCGGGCGAATCTCTGCGGGGACAAGTGAATTTGGAGATGATGAGACGCAAAGAGTCGATGATGAGGACGAGGAAGATGACAATGTGGATGCCGATGGTGAGTGGACCGAGTTCTCGCCCGGCAAGCATGTACCTCGAGTGGTGGGACGGGGTGATCACAGTGAATGTGAATCCGATGCACATGTGGATGAACGTGATGATCAGACTGGAGTCCAGGAGTCCCGGAGGGAGCGATTCGTTCCGGTCATGCCAGAGGACTACAATCCTCCGGTTGGCCGCTACCGCGATGTCCAAGGCATGGGACCAAATCGACTGCCCTATATGACACCGATCATCGAGAGGACGGAGTCGTCATTTCCGTCCTTTACTGGCAGGAGTCGGGCTCAAGATTTCAAGACACCGTGCAAGGCGGTGCCGGAAGACGATCAGGGTTTTTGCTCACCAGTGCAAGATCTGCTGCTCGGAACTCCGGGCAACGACACTGCTGGCTTTAGTGGCCAACAGCTTCCTTCAGTGCTCTCTCCTACCCCGGCGAAAGGTCTGTCTCGGACTCCTGTGAAGAGTGTGCCAGCGACAGTGCCCATTCAGGTGGATTGTATCATTAAGGACGACCTGTGCGACCCAACGGACCGAAGTATTCGGAATCGAATCCTCAGGTCTATCGATCCACCCCTGGACTCGTATCCAGGCTACTACGATCACTCGAACATCTTCGGCAACCATGTGACCAACATTCAAAAGTATGCTAAAGGCCAGAAAAAGACAAACAGAGGCGGAGACAAGGGGCCAACCTCGGCCCCGGTCCTGAACCTTCCGAAGACTGGCCGCACATATACCGTCCGGCGCGAACTTGGAGCCGGGGCGTATGCTCCGGTATACCTGGCCGACAGTGTAGATCGGGATGGATCAACGATGCACACCGATGATGACAACCCAGGTCGACAGGCCCTGGAAGCCATCAAGATCGAAGTTAACCCGCCGAACAGATGGGAGTTTTACATCATCCGCACAGCGCATGAGCGGTTGCAACAATCACCGGAGCACGCTCGTGCGGCGGACAGCATCATCCGGGCGCACGAGCTACACGTGTTTAAGGACGAGTCGTTCCTCATTGAGGACTACCGCGGCCAGGGCACGTTGCTGGATTTGGTCAATATCATCCGCACGGAGGCGATGACCAGCACGGGCAACTCGGACGCGGGCATGGACGAAGCCCTTGCCATGTTCTTCTCCGTCGAGCTCTTCCGAACGGTGGAAGCCCTCCACGCATGCGGCATTCTGCACGGCGACATCAAGCCAGACAACTGCCTCGTGCGATTCGACGAGCACCCCACCAACAACGACGAAAATGAATACACCCCCAATGGATGGCATCACAAGGGTCTCACTCTCATCGACTTTGGCCGTGGCATCGACCTGCACGCCTTCCGGCCCGACGCGCAGTTCATCGCCGACTGGGAAATCGGCGAGCATGAGTGTCCCGAGGTGCGAGAGGGGCGACCCTGGCGATACCAACTTGACCTCTACGGCGTTGCGGTGACCATCCATACCATGCTGTTTGGCAAGTACCTCGAAGCCGTACCTGTCAACAAGGCTGTCAGTGAGGAATGCCGTACCTATCGACTCCGCGAGCCCCTAAAACGGTACTGGGACCGCGAACTCTGGTCTGACGTGTTTGATCTGCTGTTGAACCCGATGACGCCGCGGTGGATGAACGAGGATGACCCAGGCTCGGTGCACGTCTCGATGCGCGCCGTCCGCGAGAGAATGGAGGAGTGGCTTGTTGCGAATGCCGAGCGGCGGGGGCTCGCGCTGCAGATAAAGAAGTTGGAGGCGCATTTCGCGCGGAGGAGGGAGCGGTGATTTTTTAAAGTTTTTTCCGTACACTACTATCTGTCTTCGTCATTCCTCGATCGAAGAAGTATCTCAGGGCATGGGATTCGTTGGTGTTTCATGGCTTTTTTTTTTATTGCATGATACCATGGCTATTGTTTGTTTGATTTCTAGCATGAATCCAATTAATGATTGTTTTCTAGCGAGAGTACTTCCTAGATTCTTTTAAAACGAATGAGATGTATTGAATTGGAAAACCGCTGCGTTCACTCGTCATCATCATCATCATCTATCACAAGATAGCGATCAAAATCAAAGCAAAAAAAGTTAAATCATAGAAAGAAAACAAACAGCATCAGTCATCACGTCGTAGACATCGTCAGACATACAGATCGCCACCAAGATCATCATTATCACATCGTCATCATCGTCATTAGCTTCATGATCTTCGTCGTCATTGTCATCGTCACTCATGAGAATGATCGATGGACATTTCATCAAGAGAAACAAAGCATGAACAAATCAACCAGTCATTGAGCAGAGATACATCGTCACCATCAGTCATCGCTCGTCATCTACCGTCTCATTTCAGTCATTCGGTCATAGTCGTCGTCACTCGTTAATTTGCTCATCATGAAAGGGGGCTTCGAGGACGGGCGCTTAGACAGATTTTCAAGGGGGAGAAGAAAAAACAGGAGGAAAGAAAAAGAAAAGAAGGAATGTCAGGTATCGCTTTGCAGAAGTGCATGGAATCGATCGAAAGTCAGAAAGAAAGGAAAGAGGGAGGGAGTAGAAAGAGGAAAAGAAAAGAAAGTAAGAAAGAGTGTCGTCCATATCTCGAGAGGTAAGGTCAAAGTAGCGCTCGTCCAGCTCGTTTGTATCGTGATCGTCATCAAAGCATCGGAGACAATCGTAATCCAAGCTCGTCCGCTGTTTCATCACGAGTTGTTCATTCATTCATTCATTTGTTCGTGTCGTGATCATCATTAATCGTCGCTCCTTGCTTAGTCGTGGACATCATTCAACGTATCTGAGACGAACGCAGGGGTTAATTGCGCTGTATCTTAGTTAGCAGACCTCTCCATTATTGAGGCTCCACTGAATTCGTACCATTTTCGTGAATGGCAGATTGAGGATTTGCCGTTTGATACGCTCCGCATCAGAGATCCCTTCTTCTGTAGGATCATACGGCAAACGCGAAGGGGGTTGCTGCTCACGAACTGGGGAGCTAGTTCTCTCACGCTGCAGCTGCGGCCGAGAAGAAGAAGAACCGGTAGTGAAGGGGTCCGATAGAGATGGGACATGCCGAAGGGTTCTAGGAGATGACGTTGGCCTCCGCTTGTTGTCCAATTCAAACGGCGATCCCAAACGGCGAACCCGTTCACCATCGGCAGCGTTTTCAGGCCCACTGTTCGATGGAGTGAAGCCAGAAATCGGGAAAGGTGATGCCGATGACAATAGCTGTTGGATACGCTCCCTGGAGCTGAGGGCGCTGGTTGTGTTCCCTCGGTTTCGAAGGCGGACTCGCCGCTGGCCATCCCGCAACTTGCCATCCCGTACTAACTCGCGAACATTGCGCTGGACACCGCGGAGGTCAGGGCTCACTTCGGGCTCGTGGTCTGCACGACGCTTGGGCGCGCTACTAATGAGCCCCAACCGTGATGGCGATCTGCGTCTCATGTCCGTCACGTGGATCGTTTCCCGTCTTGCATGGACGACCGGCGAAGCATGGCGTCTTGACGAGGAATCCGGGCCCCACGTATGGTACATGAAAGGCGACCCCAGCCGTGGAATTGGATCCTTCGCAGGCCGAGGGTCTGACGGCGCCGAAGTGACTGAGATCCCCGGGGTTGGAGTCGGTTCATTTTCCCTGTCGGAGCGCGCGGGCATGGCGAGTTGTGAGAGATTCGAAGGCAGGGAACTGGACACGAGAGACACGCCGAGTTCTCGAGTTGCAAATCCAGTTGCATCTCCGGTCGTCGTCCCAGTGCGCGATGCAACTCTGCCGGAAAAGGATAGTGGTTCCACGGCCGGTGACGGACTACGACTCAGCAATAACCGTTGATAATGAGGAGCCATCATTGGCTTGCGAGTGCACAGGTACTTTAGTCGTCGCCGCGTGGCTGCTTCCGACCCGGGCCATCTGAGCCTCTTCTCGATGCTCGGCTTCGCTGCTGTCGCAGCGGAGTCCCCAGTTGTATCGGGAGCCGTCGACTCAGAAACGGGATGTGCTTGACGTTTGGCATGAATGCGATTCCAACTTCTTTTGGCCGCCCGTGCAACGCGGTAGGATACACCCAGCGGAGGAAGCTTGCCCGGAAGCAACTTGAAAGGGGTGAGCGTAGGGTCCTGCAGGAAGGCTTGATACGTGTTCCACAAATGCTTGTCCGTTTCCGCTGTCCACTTAGTCCGCTTCCTCGGAGGCGCCGTCGGCGGACGCGCAGAATTACGCATTGGAGACTCCAAAAGCAGATTCCTCGTTTCCGCAGGCTTGAAGCCATTCGCATCGAAGATATCGCTCTCTGGGCTGGTGCAGCTGCCCCCGAGAGACGGCTGGGTAATCATGGTCTCAACAGACGACACTGAGGAATCGGACAAGTATGAGCAAGCCGACCCGGGACGCTCAATGGATTCACCCATCGTGGCATGATCATCCAACGGAGATGGCTCCGGCTCCGCGCCAATGTATGGCGTAGTCCGAATCTGCGCGGGTGGCGTCTTAAATTCCATCCGTCGGAACGAAGGAACCTGTAAGAGTTCCGGATTGGCAGGCGCAGCGACGGAAGCTTCCGTTCCTGCTGGAGTTGAAGACGGCGGAAATTCAATCGACGGAATGGGATGATCAGGTCGGGTAAGGTCAAAGATTGTCGGAGCGCCATCAGACTGCGTAAGTAAGCTGGGCTGGCCCTCCCATCGAGGGCGCCGCATTCGATAACTGGACGCACGAGGTGGAGGCGGGACTTCCAATTCAGGAGAAGGATGAACGGGAGTACTCGGCGTGTCATCGCCCGAAGAGCAAGTGAAGCTCTTCGGCAGCGTGCGCGACACACCGGGAGCGAGGTGGTTCATGGTTGTACGCGCGATTGATTGGTCTAACAATGTCGCAGGTAATAACAATGCCGATTGTTCGAATTTGTCAGCAATGTGTCGTTATTGTCCGAGCACGTTTGTCAACTTGGCATAATGGCTCGCAGATCAAAACGAGGTCATAGCATCGCACTCCAATTCGGAATTCAGAGCAGTGAAGTGTGACAATGAGCGCAAGTCGACGCGTATCGGCAATATGGCGATTTTCACCACTGCGACTGTGAATTCAATCGAGCGCAGTTGACGTAGTCGAGGTGATTGGGTCGTAACAAGAAGCAAAAGGAGACGGGAAGGAATGAAACAGCAAACAAGAAGAACAAAAAGAGAAACTAGAGGCGCGACAGAGTGTGCGTGAGAGGCCGTTCGTCCTGGGATACCGCAAGGCCGATTCTACTGAATGTATTCCCAGCGAGGACGGCAAATCGGGCTCGACGGGGTGTGGCGGAGGAGCGTCGAGCCACACGCACCCGCGGATACCCAACACACAAAGGAAATAGAAGCGACGGCGACGGTCGTGACGTGAAAATCAGGAACAGATCTGGTTGAGAGGAGAGAGGAGAGAGAGAGCCATCCGAGGTGCGGTGACTCTGCTAGTGACTACGGTGGTCGGATCGGGAAATGTTGGCCTGAGGCATCAAACTCCGGCGCTTCTCCACCCGCGGGTGCCAGTCCGAGTTAGTCACCGCTTTCTCGTCCAACAAACCACGTCAGTGCTTGGTTGCGGACGGTGCCAGAGAGAGCGCGCTAGGCGTTGATGGAGGTGACTTGGGTGCATTGATGCCAATCACGATTCAGGGCTACCAGCAACGGCCGCGCCGCATTTGGGTTGCAGTGATTACTCGTCCTCCGCCTCACTGATCATGGCCCTACTTATTTTTCGCTCCCAACAGAATGGAATTGCACACGGAGCTGACTTCTGGGAGGACGAGCACGCGCACTGATCACAATGTTCTCTCACTCTACACGCACTGCAAGGGGCTTAACTCGAGAAAAAATGAGGGGGCTGGGAGTCACGTTGACCGAGGACGAGCACTCCAGACCAGGACCATCCTCGATTCCCCCAGCCAACCAGTGGAGTCAATGGGTACACACTACCGTGATGGCGCGAAAATACCTATCATTCATCATTTTCGCCAACGGCGATCAACGCAATACAATTTAATCCCAATCTTCAGAGAAAACTCTGAACCGACCCCTGTTGGCGCCAGACGCGACCTTGGACCCACTGACGCGTCCACACGCGTCTGACGCGTCTTTCCTCTTCGGTCAACTCCTCCAATATTACCAGTTTAGGTTAGGTGGTTGTGGCTAGCCTAATTTGGTAGGCATGTTTACCGCGCCTTTCTGGCCACGGCGCGACACCCGCGCTCGGACGCTCATGAACGCCTTCTAGGGACCTCCTCTTCTCCAGAGTTCCAAGGCTTTTGCCGTTGCGGGTGTAACCCTCGGCTGGAGCACCCTCATGCAGCATGCACAGGATTGAAACCAATCGAACTGAGAACAAAATCGTACGTTCCAATGGCGTCGAGAAGTTCGCGTGAGAGATGGAATGCGTGCAGCCGTCCGCACTGCTGCAAGATTGCAGTCCAATAGGCAGTTTCCAACAGAAAGAATTAATCACGACGCTGCATTGAGCACTCTGCACTGCCCAATGAGAAAATCTCTGCCAATGCACATTGAATTCATTGGCCAAATTTCGCCTGCATATGACCTATGGCAAAAGTCACGTGGACTGAATCACGTGTTGATATGTAATCGATGTCACATGCAAGTGTCCGGGCCTCAGCTTGGGCTGATGCGGCGGAGGGGCTACCAGAG